>NW_028238239.1:7500-15000 GCF_041429995.1 Eschscholzia californica
CTTCCTGTTGCTTTTACAGAACTTCCCTCTTGTATCATTAAACCGTCACCCATTAATACAACACCAACATTATTTGACTCCAAATTAAGAGCAATGCCTATTGTACCTTCTTCAAATTCTACTAACTCGCCTGCCATTACTTCATCAAGACCATGAATACGAGCAATGCCGTCACCTACTTGAAGTACAGTGCCGGTATTCACAATCTTTACTTCTCTATTATATTGCTCAATGCGTTCACGGATAATATTACTAATTTCGTCGGCTCTAATCGTTGCCATGAGTCTTTCTTATTTCTTTTTCAGAAGCAAGGGAAAAAAATAATACCTACAGTAGAGTAGAAGGACTAATCAGTTATTTCTTTCATCGCACCAAACATACCAATATTTACATTGATGGTGCGTAAATGTAACTCGCTGTTCAAACAACTATTCAGAGTTCCTAGAGCTCGTTGTAAGGCTTGTTGGAAAACCCGTTGTCGGACTTGATTAATCGCTCTTTGTTGTTCAAACTGAATGGTTTCGTTTTTGTAATTTTCTAATTGTTCCAAATTCTTATAAGTTGAATTAATCAAATTCAATTTTTCTCGTTCTATTTCAGAATATCCATTCACTCGAAACTGATCGGCTTCCATTTCCACTTTCCGTAAGCGGGCCCTGGCTTTTTCCAGCTGTTCAATGGCCCCCCCACGTAGTTCTTCTGAATTTCGAATAGTACTCAAGATCCTCTGTTTTCGATTATCTAATAAATCACTTAATGAAAGTAGATTATCTTCTCATTCAGTTCAAAACTTCCATGATCTCTTCCCGAACCAAACATGAACCTTTCGATTCATTTGGCTCTCACGCTCAGTTACTTATGGGGCATTTCCGTATCTTTTTTTTTATGTAATGAGCCTATCCTCTCTTCTCTGTTCATATTCCAAAATGGAAAATAGATCATTGATCCAAGACCAGAACATTCGGAGGACTCTTCCGACCAGACAAAAATCTGTAATTATCGGCAAAGTTGTTTCTTTTTTTTTATTAATTTTCTGAAAATTCAAAAAATGCTTTTTACTTTATACATAGGTCGTCGATTCAGCATTGGAAAAAGGGTAGGGTGCCCATTTTTCCAGTAACTGGTTCAAATCATTTTATCGGTATGAGTGTTATATATCGGATAAATTGCCAACTATTTATTTTGAAACCATCTCCATACTAACATAGTGGTAGAAAGAGTACCATGTCGCGCCTGGACTTCAAACGGTTTAGTTTTAACCATGTTAATAGTCCCACATTATTGGTTGATAGAGAATCAAAGTGGATTTACCAATGAGTCACGAAATGCTATGGTTCGTCCATATGATTTCTTAACTTATTCAGAAGTAATTCGCGAGATCGTGCACCCTTCTTTCCTAGTTATAGTTATAAAGAAAAAAAGAAAATGCAGCTGGTTAGATCCAGCCTATTCTTGAAATAAACAACTCGCACACACTCCCTTTCCAAAAAAGATCAATACACCAAGTACTACACTTAGATTTATTGGATTTGTTGCTAAAATATCGGTATTAAACCCGAAACTCCCGGCGGATGGCCAGTGACCCAAGGAAACGAAAGAATCGGTTACAGTTTTCATATGATCTCCTCTTATAGATAGGACTAACAAAATCAAACAGAGTTCATTTTGTATCACTTCATCCCTTTTTTTTTATTGATTTCTAAATAGATTTCATTATTCTAGTTTTCAATTGTTTTATTATTTATTGTAATTGAAGTTCCCACTAAGAAAAATACTTATTCGAATTAGGTCCAGATCTCATGTCAATTGTGAAATACCTCGTTTGTTGCAACGCTTTCTAAAAACCAAAAAGGTTTCAATTGGAGTAAGAACGGGAAGAAAGAAAGCGAGTGGGTCTGCTAATTCCTCATCCTCAAATCAGTCCTTCCCGCGGGATATTGTCTCAACGAATAAGTGATTGTAGGAGTGAAATCTTGATATAATTCAAAAAAATAAGTGGCAAATTCAAGGCAATAAAATAAGAAAAAACTGTCAAATTTCTAGGATTAAACAAAAGGATTCGCAAATAAAAGTGCTAATGCCACGACCAGCCCATAAATTGTTAAAGCTTCCATAAAAGCCAGACTAAGCAACAAAGTACCTCGTATTTTACCCTCTGCCTCTGGTTGTCTCGCGATACCCTCTACGGCTTGTCCCGCAGCAGTACCTTGACCAACTCCGGGTCCAATAGAAGCAAGCCCTACGGCCAATCCAGCAGCAATAACGGAAGCGGCAGAAATCAGTGGATTCATGGTAAGCTCCTCGCACCAAAATAAAGAAATGGTTAATGATACAATCAACCAATGAATTATTACTTACCTAAGATATATCCAATTGAAGTAACTAAGAACTTTGAATTGAAGTAATGATATTATTGAATCATCAGAACGACTTCTATATCTCGTTTTTAGTTCCCACCCATGGAGTCTTTATCAATCCCTACGGCTCTAGTCCTTCCATTTCGTCTGTGATGAATGAATAAACAGATGAAATGGGAGGACTTTTCTATTGGGATTCTCATCTAAATTCACAGTGGGATCGTAAAGGAAATAAGATCTATGAATAGTTCATAATATAACTAGTCAATATATAATATCACATATACATATGTTTCTTACATAGCGTAAACCAACTATTCCCATCTTATATACATTACATCCGGATTCGAGAATCCCCCTTTGAAACATACACAAGAGTTGGCTTATAGCCATTATATATGCCTAATTCGACCTCCTAACCTATATTTTTTTCTCATCTGTAAATTATTCTTTGCCTTTTCTTTATCATTATCCCGCATGAATCCAAATAGACGGATTCATTAGCCTAAATCATTACATATCAATACAATATCAGAATTTGATTGATCTAATTGCATGCAATTAATTAGAATTTCTTTCAATCGTTGAATTAACTCAAATGAAATGGCAATCGTTCTATAGAATATAGAACATCGTTTTTTTGTTTAATCGCACATCGGAACCAAATAGCATAACAATTTTTATTCAAAGCAGGAATCGTAATATCGTAATTGAATGAACAAATCGAAATAGAATATTCATTGGGGGTATGACATAAATGGGCCGGGAATCTTAGGAAAAAGATCTTTTAGATCTCTTTTTTTTACAATTCCTGAATATCAATCATATCGGAATCTTTTTTGCTACTACTCTAGATTGTATCTACCATATTTGTATATATTATGTTCCCAAAATAGCTTATGCTTATCTTGAGTCGCCCATACATTTAGGCTAAAAAAAGACTAAGACT
The DNA here is from genome assembly GCF_041429995.1 of Eschscholzia californica. Taxonomy (NCBI): domain Eukaryota; kingdom Viridiplantae; phylum Streptophyta; class Magnoliopsida; order Ranunculales; family Papaveraceae; genus Eschscholzia; species Eschscholzia californica. The sequence continues at coordinate 10,807 of NW_028238239.1, forward strand.
CTTTTGAAAGCTAGTCAATGATGACCCTCCATGGATTCACCTATATAAGCCGCGGCTAAAGTTGCAAAAATAAGAGCTTGAATACCACTTGTAAATAATCCAAGGAACATGACAGGTATAGGAACCACTGAAGGTACTAAAGAAACAAGAACAACAACTACTAATTCATCAGCCAATATATTCCCGAAAAGTCGAAAACTAAGTGATAAGGGTTTTGTGAAATCTTCTAGGATGTTAATTGGTAAAAGTATTGGAGTTGGTTGAATGTATTTACCGAAATAACCCAATCCTTTTTTGGTAAGACCCGCATAGAAATATGCCACGGACGTAGGTAAAGCTAAAGCAACAGTAGTATTTATATCATTTGTGGGTGCGGCTAACTCCCCGTGAGGTAACTGTATGATTTTCCGAGGTAAAAGAGCCCCTGACCAGTTAGAAACAAAAATAAATAGGAACATAGTTCCAATAAAGGGAACCCAAGGACCATATTCTTCTCCAATCTGGGTTTTGCTCAAGTCTCGAATGAATTCAAGGACATATTCGAAGAAATTCTGACTGTCGGTCGGAATGGTTTGTGGATTCCGAACAGCTATAGTCGCTGAACCTAATAAGATGGCAATTACGACCCACGAAGTAATAAGTACTTGGGCATGGACTTGGAAACCGCCTATTTGCCAATAGAAATGTTGGCCTACTTCCACGCTGGATATATCGTATAAGCCTTTTAGCGTGTTGATGGAACATGGTAGAACATTCATATTGCCCTCTGACAGAAATAGAACTTAAAAAGGAATTATTTTGATTCCACTATCTCTTTCTCAACTCGTCTACTTGAATCATATATTTCAGTTCGGATACCAAGTAATCACATAATATCCCCAGTTATTTTTATCTCTTTTTTGATATTCAGAAATAGTAACCGATTCAATATCAATAAATCTATGGAGTTCCCGAAGTAATTGACTTATCTTATTATTAATCAACGATTTGTTATATAGCTAGAACGGCCCTCACAAATTGCGAATACTAATTTGTTAAGAATTAATCGGATTGAAGCTATAGCATCATCATTGGCTGGAATCGAAATATCTGCGAGATCCGGGTCACAATTTGTATCAATTAAACAAATCGTTGGAATTCCCAAAGTTACACATTCTCGAAGAGCCGTATATTCTTCTTGCTGATCAACGATGATTACAATATCAGGCAACCCCGTCATATATTTGATCCCACCCAGATATGTTTGCAAGTGATATAATTGTCTCTTCAACATTGCTGCATCTCGTTTCGGAAGGTGGTTGAGTCTTCCCGTCTTTTGTTCCGCTCTCAAATCCCTGAACTTATGAAGTCTCGTTTCTGTAGTGGACCAATTCGTTGACATACCACCGAGCCATTTTTTATTAACATAATGACACCGAGCCCTTATTGCAGCCGATGCTACTGAATCAACTGCTTTATTTTTGGTACCAACTATTAAGAATTGTTTTCCCCTACTTGCTGCATCAAAAACTAAATCACAAGCTTCTGATAAAAAACGAGCAGTTCTAGTAAGATTTGTAATATGAATACCTTTACGCTTTGCAGAGATGTAAGGTGCCATTCTAGGATTCCATTTCCTAGTACCATGACCAAAATGAACTCCTGCTTCCATCATCTCTTCCAAATTTATGTTCCAATATCTTCTTGTCATTTCTCCCCACGCTTCCTCTTTTTTTTTTTTTAAGAGATGCGGTACCCTAAATCCTAAATAAATAATTGTTCCGATGGAACCTTCTACCGTAGATTGACTGTTGATACACGCGCCAAGCCATTAATTTCTTTCTATTAACTATATATCTTTATTACCAAATCAAATGACCGGACCAGGTAGTTAAAGTTAAGTTAAAAGGATGAATCCCCTCTTAGGAATCATTAAATCCCGTAAATGATTGTTCTGAAGGATCATGGAAATTCTTTGGGATGCAAGAATCAAATAATTCTCTGTGTTGGAACAAAATATCTCTAAATTCTCCCCTGAATAGATTCTTCTTTTTTATTTCCAAAGGAATGTTGCTGTGTTGCCTTGAACGGTACACTAATCCTTTGAATCCGGTACCAACAGGTATCATCCCCCCCAGAACAACGTTCTCTTTCAGACCTTTCAACCAATCGATACGACCTCGTAGAGCGGCTTTTGCTAAAACTCGAGCAGTTTCTTGAAAACTCGCTTCGGATATGAAACTTTGAGTATTCAGAGACGCCCTCGTTATTCCCAATAAGACGGCTCGATAACAGATCGCTTCTTCCAAAGCGCGCCCCGTTCGTTCCGCTCGCAACAATCCAATTAGTTCTCCGGGCAAAAAAACATTAGACATTCCATCTTCTGAAACCAACACTTTTGATGTTATTTGACGCACAATAATTTCTATATGTCTATTATGAATTTGCACCCCCTGGGATCGATAAACCTTTTGAATCTTATTAACCAACGAGATACGACTTTGTGCTATGGTTAACTCAGCGCCAATCAAAAATCCCCAAGGAATTCCAAGAATTCTTGTTATACGCCCGTTCCAACCTTCAACCCTCTTTTCTAGGTTCATTGATATTGAATCAATCGAGCGCACTTCTAACACTTGTTCCACTTTTGGAAGACCTTGCGTTATATCACCCGATCTCGATTTTTCATATATAAATGTAACTAATGTATCTCCTTCGTAAAGGGTTTCACCATAATGTCCATGAACAGTTGCTCCCGGAGTAGCCAAATAGGGTTTAGCTGATCTTATTACTAAAGAGTCAACACGAACAATTAGAACCTGACCCGATTTGAGGTGTGGTCCATATTTGGATATACATACATTTTCACAAATAAACTGCCCAAGACTAATTATTGTCGATGTCGATTCACAATAATCGTGATGGAGAAAATGCCAATTCAAATTGAATGGATTCAAAATCATGTTATTGCCTGTATCGGGATTATAAATTCTCCCATTTTCATCCATTAAATAAGATTTAAGTACTTGGAAAGTCTGTTTTAAATTGTCAAGTAGCAAATATTTATTTACCAAGATCTGATTATGAGTTATTAAATGATAAGATGAAGAAAAGTTCGCAATTTTAGGCACAATCCCTAAAGGACCCAACAAATTTCTAATTGTAATTAGGGGGTCCCTTTTAATTGATTCTTTTGTAACATTGTTGTTATATTTAACACCGTTGAATGGTCCCATTCGAGAACAATTAGATGATGACAAAATGATCAAAGATTGGGATTCCTTATTTCGGTTCAACAACGTACGAATAGTTCCTTGATGTTGGGGAAATGATTGTTGATGTTGAATCCCTGCCTTGGGATAAAACGGATTGGGATTGGTACGATCTGATACATTATTAGGGATCAATATAAATCCTGACCCCCCCGGATCATTCCTTTTTCCGGTATACGAAATAGGGGACTTCACTAAGTCCATTCTTATGAAATCTCGAATCAGATTATTTACCCTTACTTCAACAAAGGAGGCATGAACCTCCTCTACAGACGAACCCCTTTTGTCTTGGTCCCAATTCAATACTAAACAAGTTCGAACTAATTGAATACTTGTGTGAGAAATTCCTCGAATTGGTTTTCCATTTCCATAAAGGATATAATTGACAACTCGAAGTTGCACATTATCCCTTTCCTGCAACAGATCGTGGGGAAAAAGCGTTGCTAAATTTATCCCATCCGCTATTTCATATGTGACTACGGGTCGAACCAAAACAAAATACTTTTTTTTGATAGGCGTGATCCGTTGGACATAGATCCAATTTTTCCATTTTTTGGATTCCTTAGCATTTTTATTTCCCGTTCCTGGTGGTATTAAGATGCCGCTGTGCCAGGATATCTTATCTGTCTCTCCAGGAAAATGGATATCTCCAGAAAATATTTTCAGTTCAATCCTTTTTTTTTTTCTCTCCACCCGGACCAATCCACCTACTCGGCTTCTTATATTTAAAGTGATTCGTGTATCTACCCCAATAATACTATTGTTCCGTACCATTATGGAAGAAGATCCGGATAAGATATGCACTTCCTCGGGAATGAAAAAAAATCGATCTACTTTCTTTTGGTATTTTTGCCTAAATTCTTTTGCTCTTCGATACTCAATCAAATCCTCTTTTTTGATAATAGAATGCATCTCTATAGTCTCATATTTAGTAATTCCCGAA
>NW_028238239.1:25000-27500 GCF_041429995.1 Eschscholzia californica
CACTATTATTAGTGATCAATAATGTAAGAATTCCTTCATAGAGATAGGGGACATAATTCACATGGATATAGTAAGTCTTGCTTGGTCTGCTTTAATGGTAGTCTTTACATTTTCCCTTTCACTTGTAGTATGGGGAAGAAGTGGACTCTAGAGATACTACTAATTGGGTTGAGTAATCAAACTGTATTAATTATTTCATAGATCGTTCTGCAAATAGTTTTAAAATAAAAAGATTTCCATTTCAAAATTCTACTGGAATCCAGTAATGTAATAGTAATATATGAATAATAACCTTTCAATCAAACAAACATTTCAATGATTCCATGTTCGTATTTGTAAAGTAAAAGAAGATACACATGAGATAAAATTTTTTACAACCGAACTCTTCCTAAATATTCTATTTCGATGAACTAACTAGTTCTTACCAGAATTTTATATGGATATTACAATGAGAAGCAACCGATCCCCTTTTTAATTTCTTTCCCTCTTTACTGTTCATGTTCAAAGAGGAAGTCGTTCTGTTATTACGTAGATACGTACTTTCTCCCGGAGGCAGCATAGATATAGTCGTTGTCCAACGAAGTACTACGAAGAATAAGATCTTATTTGGACGATTCGCATATTGCGCACTTACTCTTTGTTTTATACTCCTAGAAATCTCTTATTTATACTTTATCGACCCTGGTTTAAGCGTTCGAAATCCGTGGATCTACTACTCTTTTTTTTCCAAATCTGAAGAATTTTCCATAGAAGTCTTTGGATCATCTGTCAACGGCTCAATCAATTATTTGTTCGGAATGCTAAAAAAAGTCTTACTTTGTTTCTTTTATTTGATAGAATAATTGATTTGATTCTTTCGACAAAGCCCGGGATCTATATTGGAAATAATAAGAAACCCAGTAATTATAACCGTAAAAGTAAGAGCAAGATTCGATTATTTCGGATTGATCGAAAGTAATACAAATAGATGGAGGGAAGAACTAGGGTTGGGGTGCTATTTAAATGTAAATTACATATATGTAATTTACATTTAAATATATGAAGATATATATTGTAGATTAATCTATATTAAGCCTATATCTCTTTATAGAATACAGTACAACTTTAGACAATACACTAATAGATAGTGTGGTAGAAAGGTTCATATATTTCTTTCTACCATACTATCGGATCTCATATACTGCTGATTCTAGTCCGCTCATTTCATTTAAGGCGCGGAATGCAAATCACTTTCATTTCTTCAATCATTGACTAAGAACTAAGAAGTCAAGCTTCATTCAAATTAATCATTTTGACTGACTGTTTTTACGTAGATAATAAGTAAAAAAGCAGTAGGAACTAGAATAAACAGTGCAGTAGCAATAAATGCGAGAATATTTACTTCCATAATCTCATCGTTTTTTTTTTTTACTTCACAATAACTCGGGATCTAATCCCATAGAGATGATAAATCTTCTCCTGTAAATTCAATGAGATGAATTGCATCCCGATGATATTTGATATTGAATCGGATCAATATCATGAATAACAATATCTGAGCTATCAAGTCGATTCATTGTCGAGAATTGAATAGTATAACATAGGAAGATCTTTTATCCATAACAAATCAAAAATTGGATTTCTGATACAATCAATAATCCCGCTGAATTTTTCATTCTTTCTTTTCTATAATCTACAGCCTTCCGTATACAATCATCTGATGAGGTATCATCTGACCCGTCTTCCACTTCTATTAGTCACAAACCCAAACAGTAGAAGTAAAATGGAAAAAAGAAGAAGTGCAGTTCTAAACTAACTAAGTTTTTTTATGATCTAATTTTCGTGGAAGACAAAGAGGTGTCATAAAGATGGATCCCGGTATAAAAGATCTAATATTTCGATAAATTCACTATTTTGGAGTTTGCTCTTTCTTCGGTAGGACCCCCTCAAATAAAATAGGAAGAAAAAAAGATTATGCATTCCCTTACTAATTACTAAGAGGGGTAGATCTTTGTTTGACCTCTCTTTTATTATAATTAATTCTATTTTATATTATAATAGCCGCGTTCCTTGGATTGGGACTGGGACATATATCATATCCAAAATTCAGTGTGCAACTTGAATAAGATAGATAGACTGTTTCCAATTAGGAATTGAGGTTACACAAAATAGGAGCTAGAAGAAAAGGCAGTAGTTTTAATATAAGCCGAAAAATCTTCTTTCGGGCTAACTATGTTAAGGTTAAGTTAATTTTGTATCGTACAATAAAGGAATCCAATTTGTATATGTGCTCCCGCGAAACGGATGTGTATTCTATTCCATTCCATGGATCAAAAGCAATCGAAAAAGTCAGACCAGTATGGTATCTCTTGTAATCCTGAATTGAATATGTTCCTACCAACAATTGTACCAATCTACCTATGTCTCTCCCCACGAATCGGTACTTGTTGAAGTAATTGAAATTCCTGTATTTGTTCGATGAGACACGAAAAAAAAAGAAAATAAAGACCCACGCCGGGAA
>NW_028238239.1:47500-51138 GCF_041429995.1 Eschscholzia californica
GGTACCAGGCCATAACGATCAAAGTCGAAGCGCGAGCCTATTAATGAAGCAAATTCAATAAAGCAACAACTGGTACCATAGAGAAGCGGCCATAAACTGGAAAGTCTTGACCAATTTGAAAGATCATTTGATGTAGTTGAAATAACTGAATTTTGGGTTGTTCGATCAAGTACCGGAAACTCAATGGAATTCATAACTGTCTCAATGTAATTTTTTTCTTCTTTTTTCTTTTTATTGTCTGAATATTCAGGAGCTAAGACCATTCCAATGCTCCTTTTCGCCATGCATAAACTGAACCAACAATTGGGATAAGCACGAAAATGAAAGCTTCTATAAATACAGATACACCCAATACATCGAAACTCATCGCCCATGGATAAAGAAAAACCGTTTCAACATCAAAAACAACAAAAACTAGAGCAAACATATAATAACGAATTCGGAATTGTAACCAAGCGTCGCCCATTGGTTCTATACCCGATTCATAACTAGAAAGTTTCTCTGGCCCTTCGCTAATCGGGGCCAAAACTCCGGAAATTAGAAATGCCAAAATAGGAATAAGACTTGATATTATTAGAAATGCCCAGAAAATATCATATTCGTGAAGCAGAAACATAGATGCACTCCTATGAATGTGGAAAATATACCGTATTAGTCAATTCGAATCGGAATTGTGAATTCATCTATAACTCTTTAGCCGAAATACCAATGAATTTTGATTGAACCACCCAGTTTTTTTGCTGTAGGTCGTGTCTTGTTTCAAGATTCATCGAGTGGAATCCTATTTCCATTTACTTCAATTCTATTTCGATATGGTATAGACATATCATGTTCTTATACAAAAAAATTTTCTCGTTTTTATCTCGTTTCAGATTCTCTCTAAAAAAAGCTAAAAAAGGAATTCAAAATTTTATTTTTAATTAGTTATTTAGAATTTTATAGAATTCTGTATAGACTTTTTCTTAAGATTTAAGTTAAGATATTGATATTATTAATAAAAATAATAATAATAATGAATTCTATACATATGTTATCTATTTTATGAATATTCATATAAGAGAATCAAATGGTATTGTATTGGTATATGCTTTTCATTAAGATCCAGTTAGAGGATTATTGCTTCTATTGATTAAATACGGAAATAGAATGCATTGACCTATTTGATTCTCTCCCCTTGTTCTCGACTTAATGGATTTGATTCAATGCATTGAATTGCGAGAAACCCTTAACATATCATATAACAATTCATAAGTTTCTATCCCCAAATTACAGGCTTTGAGCCTCTACTGCCTCGACCTGCACCTACCCAAAAAACAAAAAAATCGGATTATGAAATTAGAGCTCGAAGTCTTGAAAGAATCATTCCAAACCCCGATCTTTAGTACTTGAAATGGGTCCGAAATGAATGGAAATCCTTGTTAATTTAAAATGTAATCAGAACTAGTGAAAGTAAGACCAACCACTGGGTTAGGTTTCATGTCAATAAAAAGATTGATTTTGAAACAACCCTACACAATGGAGCGTATCACAATGATAGAGTCAGCCGAATCATAAATGATCTACGGAAGAAACTTCGAATGGAATCCCGCATTATCAAACGATTCGACAGCCCAAATCCCCCAATAACTCATGGAAATAGACAGAGGTGCAAACACTAATAGATTTAGGACCCATTCAGTATCTCTAAAACAATGAGTTGGGCTGTTCTTCCGCAAAAAAAGCGATGAGTCGGGGGCTTCTTAACTCGTACAAGTTCAAACGGACCCCCAATCTTCTTGCATAAAGTCAGCATTGGTAGAATTGGAATGGTGGGCAATTGGGTTGGGGTATATTGGGATACAAAAAAAATAAATATTTTACCGAAAGATAAGACTACTTGATTTGTGTTTAAGATAAGATTACTTGATTTGTGTTTTGCTAGGCCGGTTATACGAAGATGAACCCATTTGACAATGTTTACAATGAAACTTTCCAAGGAGTTTCGTTTTTCAAACTCTGGCTCTTCCACAAATACAAGAAAAATAATATGTCGGTCCTGGATCCGTGCGACTTACTATCAGATTGGATTTAGTTTGGGTTGGAGTTTTTAGCCGGGCTCGGGTCATCATTTTGACTTCAAAAATTCACTTTGGATTAGGTATACCAAAACCAAAGAAAAGGAATATCACTAACTCTTTGATCGTGGATAGAAAAACATGAAAAATTCATATGTAATTCACCCACCAAGATTGAAGAATGGGTTTGTTTATCCGAGATCTAAAAAATACCGATTGGGTCCATTGAAATGCATTTTTGTTTTCAGTTTCATGCTCGCTCGCGGGGATCATTCAGAGCATGCAAGAATTATTCTATTTCGATGGACCAACCGGCCGTCCGACTACAGCTACAACCAACAAGCAAGAATGAGGAAATTAAAACTATACAAAACAAATTTTTTGTTAATTTTAAATTCATTAAAAATCAAATCAATTAGGGCTATACGGACTCGAACCGTAGACCTTCTCGGTAAAACAGATCAAACTTATTATTATCGAAATGATTCAAACTGTTTCAAAGACCCAACATGCACTTTTTTTGCATTGGGCTCTTTCATCACCTGATATAAATATCAGATAGTCCGCCATACTTTTTCTTCACAGAAAGATAACGAGATGGCTCCACGTGCTCTAATTCATTATTTTGATTCTGATCCAGAAGCAATACCAAAGTGTTTCAAAGAAGAGTTGCCTTGACGTAGGTCTGCCTCCGGCCTAGATCAACCTAAGTTAAATGAAGTCTCTATCGCTCTGCTCAAAGAGTCAAATATGAAACTTCATACACCTTAAAGTTCATAGTACGAAAAGATATTTGTTTGAGGTCCTTATACTCATTATGCCTAGCATTGAATGCACTGGGTATTCACCTTATCAATTATCAAATCAACGATGGGTTCTATTTGGAGCCTAAATTGGCATCCAAAGGGGACCGAACCAAATATTTGTCAGGCTATTGTTCTCTTGTTCCCTGGAATATGTGGAGTAAGACATCGATTTCTCAATAAGATCAATTCTGTTGATTGCATGATGGACTCCCCTGAAAAAACATTGGCGCGCGTGTAAACGAGGTGCTCTACCTAACTGAGCTATAGCCCTTGTGCTTGTGATAGATAGTTTATCATGTAAATAATTTCTTGTCAAGATGAATCTTCTATGATCCGACATGAGAGCTTCTGGTCTGTTTCCTGCCAAGAATTGGTATTGCTTAGAAATAAGATTCCATCTATAATCCATCGATATGATGGGTCCCTTTTCTTTCTCTTTGTGATGATAAATGACCTACTTAACCCAGTGGTTAGAGTATTGCTTTCATACGGCGGGAGTCATTGGTTCAAATCCAATAGTAGGTAGGACTTATTAGATACCGGAGTCACTGGTATCTAATAAGTTTTTATATACACCCTCTTTTTTTTTCTTTTCTACCCCCCTTACTAGTAGTCTAGTAAATTTATTTTTATTTTTTTCTTACATCAGAATTCCATTACACTTGATTGGATTCAATCGGCAGAACTCAAATATGGTGTATAAACAGAACTTATTTTTTGGGCGCACCAACTAGTTAGGAAATTACATTGATAGCCTCTACGCGCGTCCTGGCTCGTC
>NW_028238240.1:10000-12500 GCF_041429995.1 Eschscholzia californica
TTTAAGTGAATAAACAATTAAAAATTCAAAAAAAATAGAAAAAAAATATTTTTTTCCCGATTCTTTCTCCAATATTCCTGATAAATACCCACACACCCACATATGGAGAATGGTCGAAAATGCTCGAGTGGATATCGAGATGTCCGACGAAGCACCACTTGGAAGGGCCGAGGCACGGGACGCCCGAGCTGTTGCTCGGGCCGGCACGGGACGCGCATGGGACAGCCCGGGACGGCATGGGACGCCCTCGCTACAGCTCGGGACGGCCAGGTACGCCCGAGACTTGGCTCGGGACGGCCTGGGACGCCCTCGCCATAGCTCGGGACGGCCTGGGACGCCAGAGACTAGGCTCGGGACGGCCTCGGCACAGCTCGGGACGGCCTGGGACGCCCTTGCCACAGCTCGGGACGGCCTGGGACGCCCTTGCCACAGCTCGGGACGGCCTGGGACGCCCGAGACTTTGCTCGGGACGGCCTGGGACGGCCTCGGCACAGCTCGGGACGGCCTGGGACGCCCGAGACTTTGCTCGGGACGGCCTGGGACGCCCGAGACTTGGCTCGGGACGGCCTGGGACGCCCTCGCTACAGCTCGGGACGCCCTGGGACGGCCTCGACACAGCTCGGGACGCCCTGGGACGTCCGAGACTTTGCTCGGGCCGGCCTGGGACGCCCGAGACTTGGCTCGGGACGGCCTGGGACGCCCGAGACTTGGCTCGGGACGGCCTGGGACGCCCGAGACTTGGCTCGGGACGGCCTGGGACGCGCTCGGCACAGCTCGGGACAGGCCGGGACGCCCGAGCCGAGCTTCGGGTCGCACGAAATCTCTTCGTATTCCGACATATTAGAAGCTTCCCATCATGTAGTAGGCCGAGCTTTGCCCTTTGGATGCCCTATGGTGCTTGGCGAGCACTAGGGAACGTGCCAGCACAAGTGCTGTGCACGCTCTGGGGAAGGAGCTCAACCCTCCCCCTTATAGTGCAAAGTTATTGTTTTTCCTATTTTCACAAGGAAACATCAATTTTTTAACCAAGCATACTGGGCCTTTACTCCTTCGTTACTCGTCGGAATCCAGCAAACTTATACTCGTCGGAAAGGTCTTTTCGCAAGGATTTTTTTGATATATTATAATAGCGATTCCGATAAATATTTATTTTTCTATGAATTTTTAAGTGAATAAACACCGGAAAATTCATAAAAAATAGAAAAAAAAATATTTTCCTCCGTTTCTTTTCTCCAATAATTCATAAATAATACCTCAATAGTATTAATGAAGAGAGAGTCGAAGTGGCCCGGGTGGATTTCGAAATGTCCCACGACCCCATAGAATGCACGGGCCAGCCGAGCCAAAAGAATGGGACGCGCACGGGACAGCATTGGTCAGGCTCGGGACGGCACGGGACAGCACGGGACGCGCATGGGACAGCACGGGACGCGAATGGGACGGCCTTGCTAAGGCTCGGGACGGCATGGGACAGCTCGGGACGCGCATGGGACGGCACGGGACGCGCATGGGACGGCCTTGGTGAGGCACGGGACGGCCTTGGTCAGGCTCGGGACGCGCATGGGACGGCACGGGACGGCCTTTGTGAGGCTCGGACGGCACGGGACGCGCATGGGACGGCCTTGGCGAGGCTCGGGACGGCATGGGACAGCACGGGACGGCCTCGGCACAGCTCGGACGGCACGGGACGCGCATGGGACGGCCTCGGCACAGCTCGGACGGCACGGGACGGCCTTGGCGAGGCTCGGGACGGCAAGGGACGGCCTCGGCACAGCTCGGGACGGCACGAGACGCGCATGGGACGGCCTTGGTGAGGCTCGGACGGCACGGGACGCGCATGGGACATCATGGGACGCACATGGGACACCTTATGGGGATCATCAAGGCGTCTTGCACGGGACATTCTTTCCCACGAAGGGCATTTACATGGGACATCTTAGGAGTCGAGAGCCGGCACATGGGACAACGTAGTTCACACGCACGGAACACTTTACTTTCGTTTGGAACGTCGTGGGATCTTTATGTTCCCATTAGCACCGAACCTTTAACATGCTAGGAAGCTATGTTCGATCTTCTCGAAGTGTCGATGGAACTTCGATGGATACACATCCGATCCGATGTTATGATGATGTACTTTCTCCGAGATCGATGTTGGGGCCGTATTCCGATGTCATGATGATGTACTTTCTCCGAGATCGATGTGACGGCCTTGGTAAGGCATAGTTCGGCCTTGGTAAGGCATGGGTCGGCCTTGCTAAGGCATGGGATGGCCTTCGTAAGGCATGGGACGGTCTTGTAAGGCACGGGACGCGCATGGGACGGCCTTGTAAGGCATGGGACGACCTTCGTAAGGCGTGGGTCGGCCTTGTAAGGCTCGGGACGCCATGGGACGGCACGAGACGCGCATGGGACGGCCTTGGTGAGGCTCGGACGGCACGGGACGCGCATGCGACGGCCTTGTAAGGCTCAGGACGGCACGGGACAGCACGGGACGCGCAAG
>NW_028238240.1:20000-22500 GCF_041429995.1 Eschscholzia californica
TTTTGGCCCGTGGTGCCCCCCGGGCCCCCCCAGCAGCCCGGACACCTTCGGGGATGCTTCCCCAAGTGTCCGGCATAGGCTGGGGAGTTTTTGATTTTTTGCCCGTGGTGCCCCCCCGGGCCCCCCCAGCCGCCTCTTCGATTTCCCACGTCGGGGATGAGTTGGGCAACTCTTGGAAGCTTCCCATCCACCCCCGTGCCGAGCTTTGCCCTTGGGATGCCTTATGTTGCATCCCAAGGGCCAAGGCACCTGCCAGCCCAAGGGCTGTGCACGGCCTGGGGAGGGAGCTCACCCCTCCCCTATATAGTGCAAAGTTATTGTTTTCCCTATTTTCACAAGGAAACATCAAATTTTTAACCAAGCATACTCGGCCTTTGATCCTTCGTTACTCGTCCAAATCCAACAAACTTGCATTCGTTGGAAAGGTCTTTTCACAAGGATTCTTTTGATATATAATAATAGCGATTCCGATAAATATTTATTTTTTTATGAATTTTTAAGTGAATAAACAATTAAAAATTCAAAAAAAATAGAAAAAAAATATTTTTTTCCCGATTCTTTCTCCAATATTCCTGATAAATACCCACACACCCACATATGGAGAATGGTCGAAAATGCTCGAGTGGATATCGAGATGTCCGACGAAGCACCACTTGGAAGGGCCGAGGCACGGGACGCCCGAGCTGTTGCTCGGGCCGGCACGGGACGCGCATGGGACAGCCCGGGACGGCATGGGACGCCCTCGCTACAGCTCGGGACGGCCAGGTACGCCCGAGACTTGGCTCGGGACGGCCTGGGACGCCCTCGCCATAGCTCGGGACGGCCTGGGACGCCAGAGACTAGGCTCGGGACGGCCTCGGCACAGCTCGGGACGGCCTGGGACGCCCTTGCCACAGCTCGGGACGGCCTGGGACGCCCTTGCCACAGCTCGGGACGGCCTGGGACGCCCGAGACTTTGCTCGGGACGGCCTGGGACGGCCTCGGCACAGCTCGGGACGGCCTGGGACGCCCGAGACTTTGCTCGGGACGGCCTGGGACGCCCGAGACTTGGCTCGGGACGGCCTGGGACGCCCTCGCTACAGCTCGGGACGCCCTGGGACGGCCTCGACACAGCTCGGGACGCCCTGGGACGTCCGAGACTTTGCTCGGGCCGGCCTGGGACGCCCGAGACTTGGCTCGGGACGGCCTGGGACGCCCGAGACTTGGCTCGGGACGGCCTGGGACGCCCGAGACTTGGCTCGGGACGGCCTGGGACGCGCTCGGCACAGCTCGGGACAGGCCGGGACGCCCGAGCCGAGCTTCGGGTCGCACGAAATCTCTTCGTATTCCGACATATTAGAAGCTTCCCATCATGTAGTAGGCCGAGCTTTGCCCTTTGGATGCCCTATGGTGCTTGGCGAGCACTAGGGAACGTGCCAGCACAAGTGCTGTGCACGCTCTGGGGAAGGAGCTCAACCCTCCCCCTTATAGTGCAAAGTTATTGTTTTTCCTATTTTCACAAGGAAACATCAATTTTTTAACCAAGCATACTGGGCCTTTACTCCTTCGTTACTCGTCGGAATCCAGCAAACTTATACTCGTCGGAAAGGTCTTTTCGCAAGGATTTTTTTGATATATTATAATAGCGATTCCGATAAATATTTATTTTTCTATGAATTTTTAAGTGAATAAACACCGGAAAATTCATAAAAAATAGAAAAAAAAATATTTTCCTCCGTTTCTTTTCTCCAATAATTCATAAATAATACCTCAATAGTATTAATGAAGAGAGAGTCGAAGTGGCCCGGGTGGATTTCGAAATGTCCCACGACCCCATAGAATGCACGGGCCAGCCGAGCCAAAAGAATGGGACGCGCACGGGACAGCATTGGTCAGGCTCGGGACGGCACGGGACAGCACGGGACGCGCATGGGACAGCACGGGACGCGAATGGGACGGCCTTGCTAAGGCTCGGGACGGCATGGGACAGCTCGGGACGCGCATGGGACGGCACGGGACGCGCATGGGACGGCCTTGGTGAGGCACGGGACGGCCTTGGTCAGGCTCGGGACGCGCATGGGACGGCACGGGACGGCCTTTGTGAGGCTCGGACGGCACGGGACGCGCATGGGACGGCCTTGGCGAGGCTCGGGACGGCATGGGACAGCACGGGACGGCCTCGGCACAGCTCGGACGGCACGGGACGCGCATGGGACGGCCTCGGCACAGCTCGGACGGCACGGGACGGCCTTGGCGAGGCTCGGGACGGCAAGGGACGGCCTCGGCACAGCTCGGGACGGCACGAGACGCGCATGGGACGGCCTTGGTGAGGCTCGGACGGCACGGGACGCGCATGGGACATCATGGGACGCACATGGGACACCTTATGGGGATCATCAAGGCGTCTTGCACGGGACATTCTTTCCCACGAAGGGCATTTACATGGGACATCTTAGGAGTCGAGAGCCGGCACATGGGACAACGTAGTTCACACGCACGGAACACTTTACTTTCGTTTGGA
>NW_028238241.1:45000-47500 GCF_041429995.1 Eschscholzia californica
GAAAGTACATCATCATAACATCGGATCGGATGTGTATCCATCGAAGTTCCATCGACACTTCGAGAAGATCGAACATAGCTTCCTAGCATGTTAAAGGTTCGGTGCTAATGGGAACATAAAGATCCCACGACGTTCCAAACGAAAGTAAAGTGTTCCGTGCGTGTGAACTACGTTGTCCCATGTGCCGGCTCTCGACTCCTAAGATGTCCCATGTAAATGCCCTTCGTGGGAAAGAATGTCCCGTGCAAGACGCCTTGATGATCCCCATAAGGTGTCCCATGTGCGTCCCATGATGTCCCATGCGCGTCCCGTGCCGTCCGAGCCTCACCAAGGCCGTCCCATGCGCGTCTCGTGCCGTCCCGAGCTGTGCCGAGGCCGTCCCTTGCCGTCCCGAGCCTCGCCAAGGCCGTCCCGTGCCGTCCGAGCTGTGCCGAGGCCGTCCCATGCGCGTCCCGTGCCGTCCGAGCTGTGCCGAGGCCGTCCCGTGCTGTCCCATGCCGTCCCGAGCCTCGCCAAGGCCGTCCCATGCGCGTCCCGTGCCGTCCGAGCCTCACAAAGGCCGTCCCGTGCCGTCCCATGCGCGTCCCGAGCCTGACCAAGGCCGTCCCGTGCCTCACCAAGGCCGTCCCATGCGCGTCCCGTGCCGTCCCATGCGCGTCCCGAGCTGTCCCATGCCGTCCCGAGCCTTAGCAAGGCCGTCCCATTCGCGTCCCGTGCTGTCCCATGCGCGTCCCGTGCTGTCCCGTGCCGTCCCGAGCCTGACCAATGCTGTCCCGTGCGCGTCCCATTCTTTTGGCTCGGCTGGCCCGTGCATTCTATGGGGTCGTGGGACATTTCGAAATCCACCCGGGCCACTTCGACTCTCTCTTCATTAATACTATTGAGGTATTATTTATGAATTATTGGAGAAAAGAAACGGAGGAAAATATTTTTTTTTCTATTTTTTATGAATTTTCCGGTGTTTATTCACTTAAAAATTCATAGAAAAATAAATATTTATCGGAATCGCTATTATAATATATCAAAAAAATCCTTGCGAAAAGACCTTTCCGACGAGTATAAGTTTGCTGGATTCCGACGAGTAACGAAGGAGTAAAGGCCCAGTATGCTTGGTTAAAAAATTGATGTTTCCTTGTGAAAATAGGAAAAACAATAACTTTGCACTATAAGGGGGAGGGTTGAGCTCCTTCCCCAGAGCGTGCACAGCACTTGTGCTGGCACGTTCCCTAGTGCTCGCCAAGCACCATAGGGCATCCAAAGGGCAAAGCTCGGCCTACTACATGATGGGAAGCTTCTAATATGTCGGAATACGAAGAGATTTCGTGCGACCCGAAGCTCGGCTCGGGCGTCCCGGCCTGTCCCGAGCTGTGCCGAGCGCGTCCCAGGCCGTCCCGAGCCAAGTCTCGGGCGTCCCAGGCCGTCCCGAGCCAAGTCTCGGGCGTCCCAGGCCGTCCCGAGCCAAGTCTCGGGCGTCCCAGGCCGGCCCGAGCAAAGTCTCGGACGTCCCAGGGCGTCCCGAGCTGTGTCGAGGCCGTCCCAGGGCGTCCCGAGCTGTAGCGAGGGCGTCCCAGGCCGTCCCGAGCCAAGTCTCGGGCGTCCCAGGCCGTCCCGAGCAAAGTCTCGGGCGTCCCAGGCCGTCCCGAGCTGTGCCGAGGCCGTCCCAGGCCGTCCCGAGCAAAGTCTCGGGCGTCCCAGGCCGTCCCGAGCTGTGGCAAGGGCGTCCCAGGCCGTCCCGAGCTGTGGCAAGGGCGTCCCAGGCCGTCCCGAGCTGTGCCGAGGCCGTCCCGAGCCTAGTCTCTGGCGTCCCAGGCCGTCCCGAGCTATGGCGAGGGCGTCCCAGGCCGTCCCGAGCCAAGTCTCGGGCGTACCTGGCCGTCCCGAGCTGTAGCGAGGGCGTCCCATGCCGTCCCGGGCTGTCCCATGCGCGTCCCGTGCCGGCCCGAGCAACAGCTCGGGCGTCCCGTGCCTCGGCCCTTCCAAGTGGTGCTTCGTCGGACATCTCGATATCCACTCGAGCATTTTCGACCATTCTCCATATGTGGGTGTGTGGGTATTTATCAGGAATATTGGAGAAAGAATCGGGAAAAAAATATTTTTTTTCTATTTTTTTTGAATTTTTAATTGTTTATTCACTTAAAAATTCATAAAAAAATAAATATTTATCGGAATCGCTATTATTATATATCAAAAGAATCCTTGTGAAAAGACCTTTCCAACGAATGCAAGTTTGTTGGATTTGGACGAGTAACGAAGGAGCAAAGGCCGAGTATGCTTGGTTAAAAATTTGATGTTTCCTTGTGAAAATAGGGAAAACAATAACTTTGCACTATATAGGGGAGGGGTGAGCTCCCTCCCCAGGCCGTGCACAGCCCTTGGGCTGGCAGGTGCCTTGGCCCTTGGGATGCAACATAAGGCATCCCAAGGGCAAAGCTCGGCACGGGGGTGGATGGGAAGCTTCCAAGAGTTGCCCAACTCATCCCCGACGTGGGAAATCGAAGAG
>NW_028238242.1:0-2500 GCF_041429995.1 Eschscholzia californica
AATCGAACCCTAATTCTCCGTCACCCGTCACCACCATAGTAGGCCACTATCCTACCATCGAAAGTTGATAGGGCAGAAATTTGAATGATGCGTCGCCGGCACGATGGCCGTGCGATCCGTCAAGTTATCATGAATCATCAGAGCAACGGGCAGAGCCCGCGTCGACCTTTTATCTAATAAATGCGTCCCTTCCAGAAGTCGGGGTTTGTTGCACGTATTAGCTCTAGAATTACTACGGTTATCCGAGTAGCAGGTACCATCAAACAAACTATAACTGATTTAATGAGCCATTCGCAGTTTCACAGTCTGAATTAGTTCATACTTACACATGCATGGCTTAATCTTTGAGACAAGCATATGACTACTGGCAGGATCAACCAGGTAGCATTCCTTCTCGAGACGCCCCGCGCGTCCGGGCCGTGAGGCCGCGGCTGCGCAGGGCGGTCGTCGTTCGGAAACCGTAGTGTCGGCGGGGGCTGGACCGAGGTCCCGCTCCCGTCCCTTCTTGCGCTCTGCGTCCGAGACATCTCGCGAGTCCCGCGATCCTGGGGAGGACGGCACGTTAGTGCCGTCTCTCGCAGGGGACGCGGGAAGCGCGTCGTCGGCCGACTCGCTCCGCATCGTGGCGGGCGAGGGGCAAATACGTGGGACTCAACTCGTTGCCTCCGCGGAAGGTATGCAGCACAGGAACCGTATATTGGCCCGGCACTCGAAGGTGTCGGGAGCCGACTGAACAGGAACGAGAGCCGAAGGTTCCCATGCGAACAGCAGGAAGCCCAACAGCACACTCGAACCAAACACCACTCACACGCCAACACGTCGTCGGACAGTCAACCGCCCGCGTCGCTCAAATGCGCTCCGCTCGCCCCGAAAGGCTGCAGAGGCGCAAGAGACCAACGCGGGACAGTCCCGGCCGACACGCTGTGCGTGAAAAATCCATCCAACTAGGTCGCGCCAAAGCTGCGCACGTCGCTTCTCGGGAGCTGCCCCTTCAGCTCCCACGACGTGCGCTTCGCCATCATGCTGCACCAAGGAAGCTTCCGAGGTGCAGCACTTTCGCATCTTTGAGGCCGGCTAGGGACTCTTGTGCCTAATGAGCTTCCCCAGCAGCTCGGACACCTTCAGGGATGCTTCCCAAGTGTCCGGCATAGGATGGGGACTTTTCGATTTTTGGCCCGTGGTGCCCCCCGGGCCCCCCCAGCAGCTCGGACACCTTCGGGGATGCTTCCCCAAGTGTCCGGCATAGGCTGGGGAGTTTTTGATTTTTTGCCCGTGGTGCCCCCCCGGGCCCCCCCAGCCGCCTCTTCGATTTCCCACGTCGGGGATGAGTTGGGCAACTCTTGGAAGCTTCCCATCCACCCCCGTGCCGAGCTTTGCCCTTGGGATGCCTTATGTTGCATCCCAAGGGCCAAGGCACCTGCCAGCCCAAGGGCTGTGCACGGCCTGGGGAGGGAGCTCACCCCTCCCCTATATAGTGCAAAGTTATTGTTTTCCCTATTTTCACAAGGAAACATCAAATTTTTAACCAAGCATACTCGGCCTTTGCTCCTTCGTTACTCGTCCAAATCCAACAAACTTGCATTCGTTGGAAAGGTCTTTTCACAAGGATTCTTTTGATATATAATAATAGCGATTCCGATAAATATTTATTTTTTTATGAATTTTTAAGTGAATAAACAATTAAAAATTCAAAAAAAATAGAAAAAAAATATTTTTTTCCCGATTCTTTCTCCAATATTCCTGATAAATACCCACACACCCACATATGGAGAATGGTCGAAAATGCTCGAGTGGATATCGAGATGTCCGACGAAGCACCACTTGGAAGGGCCGAGGCACGGGACGCCCGAGCTGTTGCTCGGGCCGGCACGGGACGCGCATGGGACAGCACGGGACGGCACGGGACGCCCTCGCTACAGCTCGGGACGGCCAGGTACGCCCGAGACTTGGCTCGGGACGGCCTGGGACGCCCTCGCCATAGCTCGGGACGGCCTGGGACGCCCTCGCCATAGCTCGGGACGGCCTGGGACGCCCGAGACTAGGCTCGGGACGGCCTCGGCACAGCTCGGGACGGCCTTGGACGCCCTTGCCACAGCTCGGGACGGCATGGGACGCTCGAGACTTTGCTCGGGACGGCCTGGGACGCCCTTGCCACAGCTCGGGACGGCCTGGGACGCCCGAGACTTTGCTCGGGACGGCCTGGGACGTCCGAGACTTTGCTCGGGACGGCCTGGGACGCCCGAGACTTTGCTCGGGACGGCCTGGGACGTCCGAGACTTTGCTCGGGACGGCCTGGGACGCCCGAGACTTGGCTCGGGACGGCCTGGGACGCCCTCGCTACAGCTCGGGACGCCCTGGGACGGCCTCGACACAGCTCGGGACGGCCTGGGACGTCCGAGACTTGGCTCGGGACGGCCTGGGACGCCCGAGACTTGGCTCGGGACGGCCTGGGACGCGCTCGGCACAGCTCGGGACAGGCCGGGACGCCCGAGCCGAGCTT
>NW_028238242.1:12500-15000 GCF_041429995.1 Eschscholzia californica
TATTCCTGATAAATACCCACACACCCACATATGGAGAATGGTCGAAAATGCTCGAGTGGATATCGAGATGTCCGACGAAGCACCACTTGGAAGGGCCGAGGCACGGGACGCCCGAGCTGTTGCTCGGGCCGGCACGGGACGCGCATGGGACAGCACGGGACGGCACGGGACGCCCTCGCTACAGCTCGGGACGGCCAGGTACGCCCGAGACTTGGCTCGGGACGGCCTGGGACGCCCTCGCCATAGCTCGGGACGGCCTGGGACGCCCTCGCCATAGCTCGGGACGGCCTGGGACGCCCGAGACTAGGCTCGGGACGGCCTCGGCACAGCTCGGGACGGCCTTGGACGCCCTTGCCACAGCTCGGGACGGCATGGGACGCTCGAGACTTTGCTCGGGACGGCCTGGGACGCCCTTGCCACAGCTCGGGACGGCCTGGGACGCCCGAGACTTTGCTCGGGACGGCCTGGGACGTCCGAGACTTTGCTCGGGACGGCCTGGGACGCCCGAGACTTTGCTCGGGACGGCCTGGGACGTCCGAGACTTTGCTCGGGACGGCCTGGGACGCCCGAGACTTGGCTCGGGACGGCCTGGGACGCCCTCGCTACAGCTCGGGACGCCCTGGGACGGCCTCGACACAGCTCGGGACGGCCTGGGACGTCCGAGACTTGGCTCGGGACGGCCTGGGACGCCCGAGACTTGGCTCGGGACGGCCTGGGACGCGCTCGGCACAGCTCGGGACAGGCCGGGACGCCCGAGCCGAGCTTCGGGTCGCACGAAATCTCTTCGTATTCCGACATATTAGAAGCTTCCCATCATGTAGTAGGCCGAGCTTTGCCCTTTGGATGCCCTATGGTGCTTGGCGAGCACTAGGGAACGTGCCAGCACAAGTGCTGTGCACGCTCTGGGGAAGGAGCTCAACCCTCCCCCTTATAGTGCAAAGTTATTGTTTTTCCTATTTTCACAAGGAAACATCAATTTTTTAACCAAGCATACTGGGTCTTTACTCCTTCGTTACTCGTCGGAATCCAGCAAACTTATACTCGTTGGAAAGGTCTTTTCGCAAGGATTTTTTTGATATATTATAATAGCGATTCCGATAAATATTTATTTTTCTATGAATTTTTAAGTGAATAAACACCGGAAAATTCATAAAAAATAGAAAAAAAAATATTTTCTTCCGTTTCTTTTCTCCAATAATTCATAAATAATACCTCAATAGTATTAATGAAGAGAGAGTCGAAATGGCCCGGGTGGATTTCGAAATGTCCCACGACCCCATAGAATGCACGGGCCAGCCGAGCCAAAAGAATGGGACGCGCACGGGACAGCATTGGTCAGGCTCGGGACGGCACGGGACGCGCATGGGACAGCACGGGACGCGAATGGGACGGCCTTGCTAAGGCTCGGGACGGCATGGGACAGCTCGGGACGCGCATGGGACAGCACGGGACGCGCATGGGACGGCCTTGGTGAGGCTCGGGACGGCACGGGACGCGCAAGGGACGGCCTTGGTGAGGCACGGGACGGCCTTGGTGAGGCACGGGACGGCCTTGGTCAGGCACGGGACGGCCTTGGTAAGGCTCGGGACGGCATGTCACGGCCCTGGTGAGGCTCGGACGGCACGGGACGCGCATGGGACGGCACGGGACGGCCTGGGACGGCCTTTGTGAGGCTCGGACGGCACGGGACGCGCATGGGACGGCCTTGGCGAGGCTCGGGACGGCATGGGACAGCACGGGACGGCCTCGGCACAGCTCGGACGGCACGGGACGCGCATGGGACGGCCTTGGCGAGGCTCGGGACGGCATGGGACAGCACGGGACGGCACGGGACGGCCTCGGCACAGCTCGGACGGCACGGGACGGGCTTGGCGAGGCTCGGGACGGCATGGGACAGCACGGGACGGCCTCGGCACAGCTCGGACGGCACGGGACGGCCTTGGCGAGGCTCGGGACGGCATGGGACAGCACGGGACGGCCTCGGCACAGCTCGGGACGGCACGAGACGCGCATGGGACGGCCTTGGTGAGGCTCGGGCCGGCACGGGACGCGCATGGGACATCATGGGACGCACATGGGACACCTTATGGGGATCATCAAGGGACGTTGCACGGGACATTCTTTCCCACGAAGGGCATTTACATGGGACATCTTAGGAGTCGAGCGCCGGCACATGGGACAACGTAGTTCACACGCACGGAACACTTTACTTTCCTTTGGAACGTCGTGGGATCTTTATGTCTCCATTAGCACCGAACCTTTAACATGCTAGGAAGCTATGTTCGATCTTCTCGAAGTGTCGATGGAACTTCGATGGATACACATCCGATCCGATGTTATGATGATGTACTTTCTCCGAGATCGATGTTGGGGCCGTATTCCGATGTCATGATGATGTACTTTCTCCGAGATCGATGGGACGGCCTTGGTAAGGCATGGTTCGGCCTTGCTAAGGCATGGGTCGGCCTTGCTAAGGCATGGGACGCGCATGGGATGGCCT
>NW_028238243.1:5000-7500 GCF_041429995.1 Eschscholzia californica
TGCTTCCCAAGTGTCCGGCATAGGATGGGGACTTTTCGATTTTTGGCCCGTGGTGCCCCCCGGGCCCCCCCAGCAGCTCGGACACCTTCGGGGATGCTTCCCCAAGTGTCCGGCATAGGCTGGGGAGTTTTTGATTTTTTGCCCGTGGTGCCCCCCCGGGCCCCCCCAGCCGCCTCTTCGATTTTCCACGTCGGGGATGAGTTGGGCAACTCTTGGAAGCTTCCCATCCACCCCCGTGCCGAGCTTTGCCCTTGGGATGCCTTATGTTGCATCCCAAGGGCCAAGGCACCTGCCAGCCCAAGGGCTGTGCACGGCCTGGGGAGGGAGCTCACCCCTCCCCTATATAGTGCAAAGTTATTGTTTTCCCTATTTTCACAAGGAAACATCAAATTTTTAACCAAGCATACTCGGCCTTTGCTCCTTCGTTACTCGTCCAAATCCAACAAACTTGCATTCGTTGGAAAGGTCTTTTCACAAGGATTCTTTTGATATATAATAATAGCGATTCCGATAAATATTTATTTTTTTATGAATTTTTAAGTGAATAAACAATTAAAAATTCAAAAAAAATAGAAAAAAAATATTTTTTTCCCGATTCTTTCTCCAATATTCCTGATAAATACCCACACACCCACATATGGAGAATGGTCGAAAATGCTCGAGTGGATATCGAGATGTCCGACGAAGCACCACTTGGAAGGGCCGAGGCACGGGACGCCCGAGCTGTTGCTCGGGCCGGCACGGGACGCGCATGGGACATCCCGGGACGGCATGGGACGCCCTCGCTACAGCTCGAGACGGCCAGGTACGCCCGAGACTTGGCTCGGGACGGCCTGGGACGCCCTCGCCATAGCTCGGGACGGCCTGGGACGCCCGAGACTAGGCTCGGGACGGCCTCGGCACAGCACGGGACGGCCTGGGACGCCCTTGCCACAGCTCGGGACGGCATGGGACGCCCGAGACTTTGCTCGGGACGGCCTGGGACGCCCTTGCCACAGCTCGGGACGGCCTGGGACGGCCTCGGCACAGCTCGGGACGGCCTGGGACGCCCGAGACTTTGCTCGGGACGGCCTGGGACGTCCGAGACTTTGCTCGGGACGGCCTGGGACGCCCGAGACTTGGCTCGGGACGGCCTGGGACGCCCTCGCTCCAGCTCGGGACGCCCTGGGACGGCCTCGACACAGCTCGGGACGGCCTGGGACGTCCGAGACTTTGCTCGGGCCGGCCTGGGACGCCCGAGACTTGGCTCGGGACGGCCTGGGACGCGCTCGGCACAGCTCGGCACAGGCCGGGACGCCCGAGCCGAGCTTCGGGTCGCACGAAATCTCTTCGTATTCCGACATATTAGAAGCTTCCCATCATGTAGTAGGCCGAGCTTTGCCCTTTGGATGCCCTATGGTGCTTGGCGAGCACTAGGGAACGTGCCAGCACAAGTGCTGTGCACGCTCTGGGGAAGGAGCTCAACCCTCCCCCTTATAGTGCAAAGTTATTGTTTTTCCTATTTTCACAAGGAAACATCAATTTTTTAACCAAGCATACTGGGCCTTTACTCCTTCGTTACTCGTCGGAATCCAGCAAACTTATACTCGTTGGAAAGGTCTTTTCGCAAGGATTTTTTTGATATATTATAATAGCGATTCCGATAAATATTTATTTTTCTATGAATTTTTAAGTGAATAAACACCGGAAAATTCATAAAAAATAGAAAAAAAAATATTTTCTTCCGTTTCTTTTCTCCAATAATTCATAAATAATACCTCAATAGTATTAATGAAGAGAGAGTCGAAATGGCCCGGGTGGATTTCGAAATGTCCCACGACCCCATAGAATGCACGGGCCAGCCGAGCCAAAAGAATGGGACGCGCACGGGACAGCATTGGTCAGGCTCGGGACGGCACGGGACAGCACGGGACGCGCATGGGACGGCACGGGACGCGAATGGGACGGCCTTGCTAAGGCTCGGGACGGCATGGGACAGCACGGGACGCGAATGGGACGGCCTTGCTAAGGCTCGGGACGGCATGGGACAGCTCGGGACGCGCATGGGACGGCCTTGGTGAGGCTCGGGACGGCCTTGGTCAGGCTCGGGACGGCATGTCACGGCCCTGGTGAGGCTCGGACGGCACGGGACGCGCATGGGACGGCACGGGACGGCCTGGGACGGCCTTTGTGAGGCTCGGACGGCACGGGACGCGCATGGGACGGCCTTGGCGAGGCTCGGGACGGCATGGGACAGCACGGGACGGCCTCGGCACAGCTCGGACGGCACGGGACGCGCATGGGACGGCCTTGGCGAGGCTCGGGACGGCATGGGACAGCACGGGACGGCACGGGACGGCCTCGGCACAGCTCGGACGGCACGGGACGGCCTTGGCGAGGCTCGGGACGGCATGGGACAGCACGGGACGGCACGGGACGGCCTCGGCACAGCTCGGACGGCACGGGACGGCCTTGGCGAGGCTCGGGACGGCATGGGACAGCACGGGACGGCACGGGACGG
>NW_028238243.1:17500-22500 GCF_041429995.1 Eschscholzia californica
GAAAAGGTGTTGCATGTTCTCATGCCATGGCGAGGCGTGCGTCGTGCTAGCATATTCCATAAGGAGGATTGAGCTATTCAAGGGGCCAAGCCTTGATGTGCTATGTTGGGCATGTGGTAGCTTATTAAAGATGGATGCTCCTATGCCCAATGTCCGGATGGTAAGCCGAGATGATAAGGTGCCGGATGCTTGAGACTAGATGGCAAGATCCGCATATGCGGCTTGGTGTGCTCCGCACATATGTTGGTATCCTTTATAGTGGGCGAGAGTCTATGACTCAAGGAAGCGTTATACGGGACGGCTCGAGCTATGCTCGTAGGTTGGGACACGTTGGTGTCATGCCGCATTATTGGTTGGGAACCAAGATGACTTGATAGTCGAGATGCTCCGAATATGTTCGGGAAGGCTGGCTATGCGTTAGGAGGGAATGCATAGCGCCGCACGGTACGTTAGGATTTGATATTCCGCACTATCGACCCGTGTCTTTGAGCATAATATGCCGGGTCGACCTAACGTGATAAAAAGGCCGTGACAATTGGTATCAGAGCCTAGATGAGAGGCTAAAGAGATATATTACCCTCTGATACCTATTTGACAATTGGTATCAGAGCTTGATTGGTCAAGCTTAAGAGTATGGAGCTCTGATCCTAGAGGAGAAATGGATGTCAGAGCCTGAGCTGCAGGATGGAGATGCACGAGCGAAGATGTATTGCATCCTGATAACCATTTAACAGTTGGTATAATAGCCTAGTGGATAGGCCAACGTGTATATTGCTCTGGTCCTTGTGATAGATGGATCAAGAGCTCGATAGCTTACAAGATGTGTTCCAAGAGCCTAGTTATAGTGGCAAATGGATGTGTTTTGGGGGCTTGAGGTGACAAGCACGAAGTTATGCCTAAGAACATGTGGTATGTTTGGAAGCATACTTCCAGAGCCTGGAGGGCAGGTTCAAAGAGATGGTATCTATGCTCGAAGAGTGTGACGAAGAGCTTAGTGATTCTCCCACTATGGTATGTGGTATACTGGAGTGTGTATGAAGAGCTGCGTTGAGAGCATGATTCCAAGAGATGGCTTTCAGAGTGAGATGCATTCAAGATGGTATGGTCTCTGAAGCTATGATGCAAGAGAGGGGACCTTTGTCAAGGGATGCATGGTGCATAGAGCGACGAGAGTTCCGACGGAAGGAATAGGCCGTGCGCACGGATGCTACGGTGGTAGCTATACTTGGGTCTATGTTCCTTTGAGGTGAAGGACATATGCGAGATATGAGATGGAACCGTATTGGCACAAGAAGTCATGTGCAAGCTGTAAGAGTTCAGTGTGACTTGGTTGGCAAGAAGGTACCATATATACTTGAGTCCTTTAGAGGTAAGGACAAGTGTAGAGAATGGGATGGACAAAGAATGGCACGGTGAGTCGTGTGCGAGCTTAGTGCAGTAATGCTCAGTACGATTTGGTGCGCATTGGGTACATCATGATATAGAGTCCTTGGAGTGGACAACAGGCTTGGTATGAAGTGTACCAAGATGGCAAGTAGAGTCAGGCTGAGAGCTTGTGGTAAGCTAGTCTGAGTAAGCTTGTTGGATTGGCATCCGAGAGTGGAGCTATGTTGATCCGAGTAATACTTGAGCGTTAGAGTAGGGTATGGCAACAAGGTGTTGAAGGATACTCTCTTATGCTTAAGCCGAAGGTAGCATCGAGTGACTTGTGATGTTGTGAGTTCAAGCTACTTACAGAAGACGGTGGTCAAAGAGTAAGATAGATGGACAGAGTACATCGTTGGGCAAGTTGGTGCTAGATCAAGTTGTGCTTATGTGGTATGGTGCACGATAGGGTTCGGCACGATGTGTTGTAAGCGCATTTGAGTTCCAAAGAGAACGGACTCACTTGAGATGAGACATGGATATGCTAACACAGTTGTGTGAGGTATGTCGCATGAGTGCTATAAGCCGAAACCAACATTGAAGCTTATGGACATATTGGTGTGAAGTCTAGATGACAGATTCACGAGACCAAGTACAGTACTGATGGTAGTTGGAACCGAGTTCAAGCCGTCAAGTAATATGAGGGTCGTTGTATCTGAAGTAGATCGGCCCATGTTTGAGTTATGCATTGGAGGTAAGTTGGAACCGAGTTCAAGCCTACAGTGTGCAATGAGTACGTGGTGACTGAGAAGAGATCAGCTCACGTTATGGGATTTCAGGATGGTGTGTCGTGGTGACATTAAGCATCGTTCAAGTCTGGAGATAGTTGGGACTAAGTTCATATCGTCAGATACATATGACAACGTCGAGTTTGCAGTTGAGTTGTAAGCCGTATGGTGCTGCATGAGATGTGTTGGAACTTATGCGGTGGTACGTTCGGATGTGTTCAAGAGGGACACGAGCCTACCAAGATGCTCGGGTTAAGGAGCATCGCCAAAGATTAAATGGCAAGTGTGTGTCTAGATGTAGTCAGAGAGGACGTTCCCAAGAGTATGCCAATGGTGGATGGTTTGGTACCATGTAGTTCTCGCGGAGAGAAAGATACCGTACTCGTTTAGTGGACATCGAAGGCAACACGACAATTTCCCGAGGAAGGGATGGCACGGATGATGCCGAGCGCACGAGGCGCAAGCGCGGAGGCGCACAAGCAGAGGCTTGTTTGAGATGTGCACAGAGGTGCAGGTGCAGAGGCACAATCGAGGCAAGGGTCGTCGAGAGAGGGGCGGCATTGCGAAGAGTTCAAGTGGTATACACTCAAGGGTACAAGTAGTGATGCTTAGGTACCAGAGTGCACTTGATGTTGAGAAGCCGGAGGGCGTAATGAGGGTCTCAATGAACAAGCAAACCAAGGAGTCAGAACGTGGAGTACATGGGTACGTTGGGTCTGATCCAGAGGTGAGTGACATTGAAGACGAGTTGCTTTGCGATGGCAACATTGCGAGCACATGGCAAGACGCAGTGGCGTCGAGATGCTAACTCGTGGTGAAGCCGAGGAGGTGAGGTACCTGAGTTCAAGGAGCGGCGGAGGCTGCATGAGAGAAGCGACATTGAGCATGGATGAATGGTAGAGAAGTCCATTATCCTAACGCATCGGAGGATGCATTGCAGAAGATTGAGTTAACCCGGAGGGGGAACCTGCGCGACGAGACTGCGTAGTTGAGTTCACACGGAGGTGTGGTATGCCGAAGACATGAAGGTGCAGTGGTAGCATCGGAGTTGAGGCAGAAGATTGAAGTGGTACTCCAAACTTAGTCGACGAGGACGTCGACATTACAAGTGGGGGAGTATGTCACGTGCATATTGTTGAGCATGCATATGACGTGACGAGTGCTAGGAGCACGTACGAGCATATAGGCCGTAGGGCCGAATACGAGGTCGAGATAGGGCAAGAGTGCCAAGCAAGCTTCCTTAGGCCATGCACGGGACGCCCGTGGCATTCAAGACTTTGTCAAGGATACGAAGGGTCATTTGGACGAGAGTATGCCTGGTTAAAAGGATTGATGTTTCCTTGTGGAAATAGGCAAAACAAGAAGTTTGCACCTGAGGAGGGGGTGGTCTCCCTTCCTCATATGCATCCAGCATATGTCAAGACCTCGTGGATGGGAGCTCGCCCATCCTTAGCATGGTATGCACGAAAGTGAGCATCCTCGTGGCGCAACCCATGAGGCCGGCCTAGCGTATGCGAGAGAAGCATATTGCACGGGTTCCCTTGTCATAGGAAATGGCTCGGGACAGTACCTGGAGATAGGTTACTGCGGGTTCCTTTGGAAAAGGTGTTGCATGTTCTCATGCCATGGCGAGGCGTGCGTCGTGCTAGCATATTCCATAAGGAGGATTGAGCTATTCAAGGGGCCAAGCCTTGATGTGCTATGTTGGGCATGTGGTAGCTTATTAAAGATGGATGCTCCTATGCCCAATGTCCGGATGGTAAGCCGAGATGATAAGGTGCCGGATGCTTGAGACTAGATGGCAAGATCCGCATATGCGGCTTGGTGTGCTCCGCACATATGTTGGTATCCTTTATAGTGGGCGAGAGTCTATGACTCAAGGAAGCGTTATACGGGACGGCTCGAGCTATGCTCGTAGGTTGGGACACGTTGGTGTCATGCCGCATTATTGGTTGGGAACCAAGATGACTTGATAGTCGAGATGCTCCGAATATGTTCGGGAAGGCTGGCTATGCGTTAGGAGGGAATGCATAGCGCCGCACGGTACGTTAGGATTTGATATTCCGCACTATCGACCCGTGTCTTTGAGCATAATATGCCGGGTCGACCTAACGTGATAAAAAGGCCGTGACACTGGGACGCCCGAGACTTGGCTCGGGACGGCCTGGGACGCGCTCGGCACAGCTCGGCACAGGCCGGGACGCCCGAGCCGAGCTTCGGGTCGCACGAAATCTCTTCGTATTCCGACATATTAGAAGCTTCCCATCATGTAGTAGGCCGAGCTTTGCCCTTTGGATGCCCTATGGTGCTTGGCGAGCACTAGGGAACGTGCCAGCACAAGTGCTGTGCACGCTCTGGGGAAGGAGCTCAACCCTCCCCCTTATAGTGCAAAGTTATTGTTTTTCCTATTTTCACAAGGAAACATCAATTTTTTAACCAAGCATACTGGGCCTTTACTCCTTCGTTACTCGTCGGAATCCAGCAAACTTATACTCGTTGGAAAGGTCTTTTCGCAAGGATTTTTTTGATATATTATAATAGCGATTCCGATAAATATTTATTTTTCTATGAATTTTTAAGTGAATAAACACCGGAAAATTCATAAAAAATAGAAAAAAAAATATTTTCTTCCGTTTCTTTTCTCCAATAATTCATAAATAATACCTCAATAGTATTAATGAAGAGAGAGTCGAAATGGCCCGGGTGGATTTCGAAATGTCCCACGACCCCATAGAATGCACGGGCCAGCCGAGCCAAAAGAATGGGACGCGCACGGGACAGCATTGGTCAGGCTCGGGACGGCACGGGACAGCACGGGACGCGCATGGGACGGCACGGGACGCGAAT
>NW_028238243.1:32500-40000 GCF_041429995.1 Eschscholzia californica
GATGGTAAACTTTGAGTGGAAGACCCCTACCTTCCAAATAGTGGGCAACCGAAGAGCCATAAGCTTCCCTAGCCTTTAGGAAGCTTCCTTAGTCATATGCTTGTCTTTCCTTGTAAGCTCTCATTATCTATCAATAATATATCTTGTTGCCTTCTTTTGTAGCTATCGTTGGTTGTTTGGAATATTACTTTGTTGGCTGACTTGTCCCGAGAGCGCGCACAAGTGCCGCACGACGCCTATCGAGAGAAAAGGCCGTGACAATTGGTATCAGAGCATAGGATGGCAGCTCCTCGAACTACGAAAGAACGGTTGGATGCTTTGGAGGAACGGGCCGCGCGCTTGGAAGAAGTGATCGTGGGAGTCCCGTTGCTCGCGGAGAAGCTAGACGGATTGGAAGGTCGCCACAACGGTGTGGATATGACGGTCGAAGCTATGGGAGCATCCCTTGAGGATGTGCAAGTGCAAATAAGCGACCTTCGAGAAGAGCAAGGTAGCATCATCGACGAGTTACGAGCACAGGTGAATGTATTGATGCGGATTGTAGGTACCCAAGACCGAGCCGGAGCAGCAGAGGCGCATCCTCCTCGTGTGCGAGTACCGGATCCAAGATCCTATGGAGGAGCCAGAGATGGCAAGGAGCTCGAGAACTTCTTGTTTGACATGGAGCAATACTTCCGTGCCGTGCGACCCGACGATGAAGACACCAAAGTCTCGATGGCCACAATGTACTTGACGGGGGATGCTAAACTATGGTGGCGCACACGGTACGAAGAGATACAAGCCGGACGTGCCGTCATAGACTCTTGGGAGGATTTGAAAAGAGAGCTCAAGGCTCAATTCCTTCCCGAGAATGTGGAGTATATGGCAAGAAAGAAGCTACGGAAGCTTCAACACACAGGTACCGTTCGGGAATATGTGAAGCAGTTCTCAGCGCTCATGCTCGATATAAAAGATATGTCAGAGAAGGATAAGCTCTTCTGTTTTCTTGAAGGCCTAAAGCCATGGGCACAGACAGAGCTCCAGAGGCAAAGGGTGCAAGACTTGGCCACAGCGCAATCCGCCGCTGAGAGACTCACAGATTTCGCAACGAATGATCAAGAGAGGAAAAAGCCTACGGGCACTGGAGGAAAGCCCAATCCTGGAAGGGGAAAAGGCCATGAGCGGAAACCTTACCCCAACCGGGATGGCACAGGGTCGAAGACGGGCGCTACATCGGGAGCCAAAGCTCCGTTGAAGTGCTTCCTTTGTAGTGGCCCCCATCGCATACGTGATTGTCCATCCCGAGCCGCGCTCAATGCATTGAAGGTGTCTTTTGGCGGCAAAGAGGACAAGGAGAGTATGCATGATCCACAGGAAGATGTGGATAGTGATGACGATGATTCAAAGATGGGTGCGCTCCAGGTACTCAATGCTCTTGCGGGCCAATCAAGCGAGAAGCCTAAAGCCTCAAGGGTGCTGATGTACGTTGAATGTAAGGTCAATGGCAAGACTACCAAGGTGATGGTAGATACTGGAGCTAGCAACAACTTCGTAGATGCTGCGGAGGCTAAGCGGTTGGGTCTAAAGCTTCATAAGGATCCAAGCCGCATGAAGGCCGTTAATTCGGCACCAAAACCCGTAGATGGGGTAGCTCGAGATGTACCCCTCGAGATTGGCAAGTGGTCTGGTAAGACTAACTTTACTTGTGTACCTTTGGATGATTTTCAGGTCATCATTGGACTAGACTTCATGATGGAGCACAAAATGGTGCCGATGCCGTACTTGGGGAGCATATGTTTCCTTGGAGACAAGCCGTGCATGGTGCCAGTAGTTGCCGAGAAGACTCGAGGCGACAAGATGATTTCAGCGATGCAGCTAGAGAAGGGTCTAAAGAAGGGAGAGTTGACATACTTGGCAGCCTTAAAGATGGAGACTACAGGAGTGGATGCAGAACCTGTACCTGCCAAGATCCAAACCATCCTGAAGGAGTTCAGGGATGTTATGCCAGCAAAGCTTCCAAAGTCTCTACCCCCACGACGTGCTGTTGATCATCAAATAGAGATTATTCCAGGAGTTAAGCCACCTGCAAAAGCTCCCTACAGGATGGCTCCACCCGAGTTGGCCGAATTGAGAAAACAACTCGATGAGCTATTGGAGGCGGGATTCATCCGTCCTTCCAAAGCTCCTTATGGTGCTCCAGTGTTGTTCCAGAAGAAGCACGACGGTAGCTTGCGGTTGTGCGTGGATTTTCGGGCTTTGAACAAGGTGACTGTGAAGAACAAATACCCGATTCCACTTATAGCGGACTTGTTTGATCAGCTCGGTTCGGCAAAGTACTTTTCGAAGTTAGACTTGCGCTCTGGGTATTATCAAGTCCGCGTTGCAGAAGGCGACGAGCCGAAGACCACGTGCGTGACGCGGTATGGGGCGTTTGAGTACTTGGTGATGCCTTTTGGCTTAACCAACGCACCCGCCACGTTTTGTACGTTGATGAACCAGATCTTCCATGAGTTTCTCGACAAGTTCGTGGTGGTGTATCTTGATGATATTGTTGTGTATAGCCACAGTTTGGAAGATCATGCAAAGCACTTGAGAGAAGTGTTTAGGGTCCTGAAGGAGAACCAGCTGTATGTGAAAGAGGAAAAGTGCTCGTTTGCACAAAAACACATAGGTTTTCTGGGCCACATTATTGGTGATGGGCATATCCGGATGGAGATGAAGAAGGTGAAAGCCATCCAAGAGTGGAAGGTGCCAACTTCAGTGTCGGAGCTCAGATCATTTCTCGGACTTGCGAATTACTATCGTAAGTTCATCAGGAGATATTCAGCCAGATCGGCACCTTTAACAGACTTGTTGAAGAAGGATAGGCCCTGGGTTTGGTCGAAGGAATGTCAAGAAGCATTCGAGGACATGAAGCAGCAGGTTGCTAACGATCCCGTATTGGCATTGCCCGACATTTCCAAGCCTTTTGAAGTTCATACCGATGCATCTGATTTTGCACTTGGCGGGGTACTAGTGCAAGATGGTCACCCAGTTGCATACGAGAGCCGCAAGCTTTCCGACACGGAGCGGCGTTATATAGCTCAGGAGAAAGAGTTACTAGCTATTGTTCATTGCTTAAGGGTCTGGAGGCATTATTTGTTGGGGTCGAAGTTTCTGGTGAAGACCGACAATGTTGCTGCCTCACACTTCATGACTCAGAAGAAGCTCACTTCCAAGCAGGCTCGCTGGCAAGAGTCATTGGCCGAGTTTGATTTTGATATGGAGTACCAACCAGGAAGAATGAACAATGTTGCTGATGCCCTGAGCAGGAAGGCGGAGTTGGCCGCCTTGGTTACTACGGGACAGAGGAGCAGGTCCCAGCTGAAGACCATCATTATCGACAAGATTCGTGAACGGCTGCAGAGTGATAAAGAAGCCAAGATCTTGGTCGATATGGTGAAGGGAGGACGTTCCACAAGGTTCAGAATCAAAGAGGATTTGTTATATACCACAGGTGGACGTCTCTATGTGCCTCGCTCTGCGGAGCTAAGGCGGGAGCTGATCAAGGAATGTCATGATACCGTATGGGCAGGCCACCCTGGCTACCATCGTACATTAGCGTTACTTGAGACAGCGTATTACTGGCCGAACATGAGGAAGCAAGTTGAAGAGTATGTGCAGACTTGCCTCATTTGTCAGCAGGACAAGGTGATGCGGAAGAAACCTTTGGGACTTTTGGAGCCATTGCCGGTGGTGCAGCGTCCATGGGAGAGTGTATCTATGGATTTCATTAGTGGCTTACCAAAAGTGGGGGAGTATACTTCTATTATGGTAGTGATTGATCGTTTCTCGAAGTATGCAACCTTTATTCCAGCACCTGCTCAGTGTACTGCGGAAGAAGTGGCGTTCTTGTTCTTGAAGCACGTAGTGAAATATTGGGGTGTGCCCCAGACTATTATCAGTGATCGTGATGCCAGATTTACAGGGCGGTTTTGGACCGAGCTCATGAAACTTCTAGGGTCACAGCTGAACTTCTCGACAAGTAATCATCCGCAGACAGACGGCCAGACGGAGCGTTTCAACGCTCTTCTTGAAGAATACCTTAGGCACTTTGTCAGTGCCAACCAGCAGAATTGGGTGAATCTATTGGACGTAGCTCAGTTCTGTTTCAATTTGCAGGAGAGTTCTTCTACCTGCAAGACACCATTCGAGCTGGTAACAGGGCAGCGACCGTTAACTCCCCACACGGTTGCAACAGGTTATACAGGTACTAGCCCACGGGCATTCACTTTTGCTAAGGAATGGCAGCGGACAGCAGAAATAGCCAAAGCACACCTGGAGAAAGCAGCAGCACGCATGAAGAAGTTCGCAGATGAGAACCGGAGGCCACACAACTTCAAAGTAGGTGACTTGGTGCTCGTCAAGATCAACAGGGATACTTCTCGGTTCGTGAAGAAGCTACACCGAAACTTGGTGAGGCGGTACGAGGGCCCCTTTCCCATCATTGCTCGTGTTGGAAAGGTTTCGTTCAAAGTACAACTCCCGAGGTATATGCAGAACCACCATCCAGTCTTCCATGCCAGCAACCTGAAGCCGTTCTACCAGGATCAGGCGGATCCCCAACGTGCCAACCAGCAGAGATCTAATCCAAGACCGGAGCTCCAGCCAACCAGGGAGGTGCAGAAGATAGTAGCTGATCGCCGTGCTCAAGCTCATCACAATTCGCCACCGGAGATCGAGTACTTAGTCAAGTGGAAGAACCTGCCAGAAGCCGAAGCCAGTTGGGAACGCGCCAGCTCCTTGCTCGACAATGCAGAAAAGATCGTGGAGTACTTGGCAGCGAAGTCGTCGAGGACGACGACATAACAAGTGGGGGAGTCTGTCATGTCCCTTTTTGTCAAGCCATGTTGGTATTGCCAAGGGACATGTCTTTTACTTTTATGCATTGTAATAAGTGTAGCATATGCCTTGCGCTAGGCCGGCATATGTCTTGAGCGTGCATAGTAAGGTGCCTTGTATATAGGTAGCTTCCTTAGGTAGCTTCCCTTGGCACGGGGACGTAGATGTCTTTATTTCCAACAAAGGAGTATGCTTGGTTGAAAGCATTGATGTTTCCTTGTGAGGATAGGTAAAACATATATTTTGCACTATGTAGGGGAGTGGATGGTAAACTTTGAGTGGAAGACCCCTACCTTCCAAATAGTGGGCAACCGAAGAGCCATAAGCTTCCCTAGCCTTTAGGAAGCTTCCTTAGTCATATGCTTGTCTTTCCTTGTAAGCTCTCATTATCTATCAATAATATATCTTGTTGCCTTCTTTTGTAGCTATCGTTGGTTGTTTGGAATATTACTTTGTTGGCTGACTTGTCCCGAGAGCGCGCACAAGTGCCGCACGACGCCTATCGAGAGAAAAGGCCGTGACACTGGGACGCCCGAGACTAGGCTCGGGACGGCCTCGGCACAGCACGGGACGGCCTGGGACGCCCTTGCCACAGCTCGGGACGGCATGGGACGCCCGAGACTTTGCTCGGGACGGCCTGGGACGCCCTTGCCACAGCTCGGGACGGCCTGGGACGGCCTCGGCACAGCTCGGGACGGCCTGGGACGCCCGAGACTTTGCTCGGGACGGCCTGGGACGTCCGAGACTTTGCTCGGGACGGCCTGGGACGCCCGAGACTTGGCTCGGGACGGCCTGGGACGCCCTCGCTCCAGCTCGGGACGCCCTGGGACGGCCTCGACACAGCTCGGGACGGCCTGGGACGTCCGAGACTTTGCTCGGGCCGGCCTGGGACGCCCGAGACTTGGCTCGGGACGGCCTGGGACGCGCTCGGCACAGCTCGGCACAGGCCGGGACGCCCGAGCCGAGCTTCGGGTCGCACGAAATCTCTTCGTATTCCGACATATTAGAAGCTTCCCATCATGTAGTAGGCCGAGCTTTGCCCTTTGGATGCCCTATGGTGCTTGGCGAGCACTAGGGAACGTGCCAGCACAAGTGCTGTGCACGCTCTGGGGAAGGAGCTCAACCCTCCCCCTTATAGTGCAAAGTTATTGTTTTTCCTATTTTCACAAGGAAACATCAATTTTTTAACCAAGCATACTGGGCCTTTACTCCTTCGTTACTCGTCGGAATCCAGCAAACTTATACTCGTTGGAAAGGTCTTTTCGCAAGGATTTTTTTGATATATTATAATAGCGATTCCGATAAATATTTATTTTTCTATGAATTTTTAAGTGAATAAACACCGGAAAATTCATAAAAAATAGAAAAAAAAATATTTTCTTCCGTTTCTTTTCTCCAATAATTCATAAATAATACCTCAATAGTATTAATGAAGAGAGAGTCGAAATGGCCCGGGTGGATTTCGAAATGTCCCACGACCCCATAGAATGCACGGGCCAGCCGAGCCAAAAGAATGGGACGCGCACGGGACAGCATTGGTCAGGCTCGGGACGGCACGGGACAGCACGGGACGCGCATGGGACGGCACGGGACGCGAATGGGACGGCCTTGCTAAGGCTCGGGACGGCATGGGACAGCACGGGACGCGAATGGGACGGCCTTGCTAAGGCTCGGGACGGCATGGGACAGCTCGGGACGCGCATGGGACGGCCTTGGTGAGGCTCGGGACGGCCTTGGTCAGGCTCGGGACGGCATGTCACGGCCCTGGTGAGGCTCGGACGGCACGGGACGCGCATGGGACGGCACGGGACGGCCTGGGACGGCCTTTGTGAGGCTCGGACGGCACGGGACGCGCATGGGACGGCCTTGGCGAGGCTCGGGACGGCATGGGACAGCACGGGACGGCCTCGGCACAGCTCGGACGGCACGGGACGCGCATGGGACGGCCTTGGCGAGGCTCGGGACGGCATGGGACAGCACGGGACGGCACGGGACGGCCTCGGCACAGCTCGGACGGCACGGGACGGCCTTGGCGAGGCTCGGGACGGCATGGGACAGCACGGGACGGCACGGGACGGCCTCGGCACAGCTCGGACGGCACGGGACGGCCTTGGCGAGGCTCGGGACGGCATGGGACAGCACGGGACGGCACGGGACGGCCTCGGCACAGCTCGGACGGCACGGGACGGCCTTGGCGAGGCTCGGGACGGCATGGGACAGCACGGGACGGCCTCGGCACAGCTCGGGACGGCACGAGACGCGCATGGGACGGCCTTGGTGAGGCTCGGACGGCACGGGACGCGCATGGGACGGCCTTGGTGAGGCTCGGACGGCACGGGACGCGCATGGGACATCATGGGACGCACATGGGACACCTTATGGGGATCATCAAGGGACGTTGCACGGGACATTCTTTCCCACGAAGGGCATTTACATGGGACATCTTAGGAGTCGAGAGCCGGCACATGGGACAACGTAGTTCACACGCACGGAACACTTTACTTTCGTTTGGAACGTCGTGGGATCTTTATGTCCCCATTAGCACCGAACCTTTAACATGCTAGGAAGCTATGTTCGATCTTCTCGAAGTGTCGATGGAACTTCGATGGATACACATCCGATCCGATGTTATGATGATGT
>NW_028238243.1:70000-72500 GCF_041429995.1 Eschscholzia californica
ATTCCTGATAAATACCCACACACCCACATATGGAGAATGGTCGAAAATGCTCGAGTGGATATCGAGATGTCCGACGAAGCACCACTTGGAAGGGCCGAGGCACGGGACGCCCGAGCTGTTGCTCGGGCCGGCACGGGACGCGCATGGGACATCCCGGGACGGCATGGGACGCCCTCGCTACAGCTCGAGACGGCCAGGTACGCCCGAGATTTGGCTCGGGACGGCCTGGGACGCCCTCGCCATAGCTCGGGACGGCCTGGGACGCCCGAGACTAGGCTCGGGACGGCCTCGGCACAGCACGGGACGGCCTGGGACGCCCTTGCCACAGCTCGGGACGGCATGGGACGCCCGAGACTTTGCTCGGGACGGCCTGGGACGCCCTTGCCACAGCTCGGGACGGCCTGGGACGGCCTCGGCACAGCTCGGGACGGCCTGGGACGCCCGAGACTTTGCTCGGGACGGCCTGGGACGTCCGAGACTTTGCTCGGGACGGCCTGGGACGCCCGAGACTTGGCTCGGGACGGCCTGGGACGCCCTCGCTCCAGCTCGGGACGCCCTGGGACGGCCTCGACACAGCTCGGGACGGCCTGGGACGTCCGAGACTTTGCTCGGGCCGGCCTGGGACGCCCGAGACTTGGCTCGGGACGGCCTGGGACGCGCTCGGCACAGCTCGGCACAGGCCGGGACGCCCGAGCCGAGCTTCGGGTCGCACGAAATCTCTTCGTATTCCGACATATTAGAAGCTTCCCATCATGTAGTAGGCCGAGCTTTGCCCTTTGGATGCCCTATGGTGCTTGGCGAGCACTAGGGAACGTGCCAGCACAAGTGCTGTGCACGCTCTGGGGAAGGAGCTCAACCCTCCCCCTTATAGTGCAAAGTTATTGTTTTTCCTATTTTCACAAGGAAACATCAATTTTTTAACCAAGCATACTGGGCCTTTACTCCTTCGTTACTCGTCGGAATCCAGCAAACTTATACTCGTTGGAAAGGTCTTTTCGCAAGGATTTTTTTGATATATTATAATAGCGATTCCGATAAATATTTATTTTTCTATGAATTTTTAAGTGAATAAACACCGGAAAATTCATAAAAAATAGAAAAAAAAATATTTTCTTCCGTTTCTTTTCTCCAATAATTCATAAATAATACCTCAATAGTATTAATGAAGAGAGAGTCGAAATGGCCCGGGTGGATTTCGAAATGTCCCACGACCCCATAGAATGCACGGGCCAGCCGAGCCAAAAGAATGGGACGCGCACGGGACAGCATTGGTCAGGCTCGGGACGGCACGGGACAGCACGGGACGCGCATGGGACGGCACGGGACGCGAATGGGACGGCCTTGCTAAGGCTCGGGACGGCATGGGACAGCACGGGACGCGAATGGGACGGCCTTGCTAAGGCTCGGGACGGCATGGGACAGCTCGGGACGCGCATGGGACGGCCTTGGTGAGGCTCGGGACGGCCTTGGTCAGGCTCGGGACGGCATGTCACGGCCCTGGTGAGGCTCGGACGGCACGGGACGCGCATGGGACGGCACGGGACGGCCTGGGACGGCCTTTGTGAGGCTCGGACGGCACGGGACGCGCATGGGACGGCCTTGGCGAGGCTCGGGACGGCATGGGACAGCACGGGACGGCCTCGGCACAGCTCGGACGGCACGGGACGCGCATGGGACGGCCTTGGCGAGGCTCGGGACGGCATGGGACAGCACGGGACGGCACGGGACGGCCTCGGCACAGCTCGGACGGCACGGGACGGCCTTGGCGAGGCTCGGGACGGCATGGGACAGCACGGGACGGCACGGGACGGCCTCGGCACAGCTCGGACGGCACGGGACGGCCTTGGCGAGGCTCGGGACGGCATGGGACAGCACGGGACGGCACGGGACGGCCTCGGCACAGCTCGGACGGCACGGGACGGCCTTGGCGAGGCTCGGGACGGCATGGGACAGCACGGGACGGCCTCGGCACAGCTCGGGACGGCACGAGACGCGCATGGGACGGCCTTGGTGAGGCTCGGACGGCACGGGACGCGCATGGGACGGCCTTGGTGAGGCTCGGACGGCACGGGACGCGCATGGGACATCATGGGACGCACATGGGACACCTTATGGGGATCATCAAGGGACGTTGCACGGGACATTCTTTCCCACGAAGGGCATTTACATGGGACATCTTAGGAGTCGAGAGCCGGCACATGGGACAACGTAGTTCACACGCACGGAACACTTTACTTTCGTTTGGAACGTCGTGGGATCTTTATGTCCCCATTAGCACCGAACCTTTAACATGCTAGGAAGCTATGTTCGATCTTCTCGAAGTGTCGATGGAACTTCGATGGATACACATCCGATCCGATGTTATGATGATGTACTTTCTCCGAGATCGATGTTGGGGCCGTATTCCGATGTCATGATGATGTACTTTCTCCGAGATCGATGGGACGGCCTTGGTAAGGCATGGTTCGGCCTTGGTAAGGCATGGGTCGGCCTTGCTAAG
>NW_028238243.1:82500-87500 GCF_041429995.1 Eschscholzia californica
AGGCAAAGGGTGCAAGACTTGGCCACAGCGCAATCCGCCGCTGAGAGACTCACAGATTTCGCAACGAATGATCAAGAGAGGAAAAAGCCTACGGGCACTGGAGGAAAGCCCAATCCTGGAAGGGGAAAAGGCCATGAGCGGAAACCTTACCCCAACCGGGATGGCACAGGGTCGAAGACGGGCGCTACATCGGGAGCCAAAGCTCCGTTGAAGTGCTTCCTTTGTAGTGGCCCCCATCGCATACGTGATTGTCCATCCCGAGCCGCGCTCAATGCATTGAAGGTGTCTTTTGGCGGCAAAGAGGACAAGGAGAGTATGCATGATCCACAGGAAGATGTGGATAGTGATGACGATGATTCAAAGATGGGTGCGCTCCAGGTACTCAATGCTCTTGCGGGCCAATCAAGCGAGAAGCCTAAAGCCTCAAGGGTGCTGATGTACGTTGAATGTAAGGTCAATGGCAAGACTACCAAGGTGATGGTAGATACTGGAGCTAGCAACAACTTCGTAGATGCTGCGGAGGCTAAGCGGTTGGGTCTAAAGCTTCATAAGGATCCAAGCCGCATGAAGGCCGTTAATTCGGCACCAAAACCCGTAGATGGGGTAGCTCGAGATGTACCCCTCGAGATTGGCAAGTGGTCTGGTAAGACTAACTTTACTTGTGTACCTTTGGATGATTTTCAGGTCATCATTGGACTAGACTTCATGATGGAGCACAAAATGGTGCCGATGCCGTACTTGGGGAGCATATGTTTCCTTGGAGACAAGCCGTGCATGGTGCCAGTAGTTGCCGAGAAGACTCGAGGCGACAAGATGATTTCAGCGATGCAGCTAGAGAAGGGTCTAAAGAAGGGAGAGTTGACATACTTGGCAGCCTTAAAGATGGAGACTACAGGAGTGGATGCAGAACCTGTACCTGCCAAGATCCAAACCATCCTGAAGGAGTTCAGGGATGTTATGCCAGCAAAGCTTCCAAAGTCTCTACCCCCACGACGTGCTGTTGATCATCAAATAGAGATTATTCCAGGAGTTAAGCCACCTGCAAAAGCTCCCTACAGGATGGCTCCACCCGAGTTGGCCGAATTGAGAAAACAACTCGATGAGCTATTGGAGGCGGGATTCATCCGTCCTTCCAAAGCTCCTTATGGTGCTCCAGTGTTGTTCCAGAAGAAGCACGACGGTAGCTTGCGGTTGTGCGTGGATTTTCGGGCTTTGAACAAGGTGACTGTGAAGAACAAATACCCGATTCCACTTATAGCGGACTTGTTTGATCAGCTCGGTTCGGCAAAGTACTTTTCGAAGTTAGACTTGCGCTCTGGGTATTATCAAGTCCGCGTTGCAGAAGGCGACGAGCCGAAGACCACGTGCGTGACGCGGTATGGGGCGTTTGAGTACTTGGTGATGCCTTTTGGCTTAACCAACGCACCCGCCACGTTTTGTACGTTGATGAACCAGATCTTCCATGAGTTTCTCGACAAGTTCGTGGTGGTGTATCTTGATGATATTGTTGTGTATAGCCACAGTTTGGAAGATCATGCAAAGCACTTGAGAGAAGTGTTTAGGGTCCTGAAGGAGAACCAGCTGTATGTGAAAGAGGAAAAGTGCTCGTTTGCACAAAAACACATAGGTTTTCTGGGCCACATTATTGGTGATGGGCATATCCGGATGGAGATGAAGAAGGTGAAAGCCATCCAAGAGTGGAAGGTGCCAACTTCAGTGTCGGAGCTCAGATCATTTCTCGGACTTGCGAATTACTATCGTAAGTTCATCAGGAGATATTCAGCCAGATCGGCACCTTTAACAGACTTGTTGAAGAAGGATAGGCCCTGGGTTTGGTCGAAGGAATGTCAAGAAGCATTCGAGGACATGAAGCAGCAGGTTGCTAACGATCCCGTATTGGCATTGCCCGACATTTCCAAGCCTTTTGAAGTTCATACCGATGCATCTGATTTTGCACTTGGCGGGGTACTAGTGCAAGATGGTCACCCAGTTGCATACGAGAGCCGCAAGCTTTCCGACACGGAGCGGCGTTATATAGCTCAGGAGAAAGAGTTACTAGCTATTGTTCATTGCTTAAGGGTCTGGAGGCATTATTTGTTGGGGTCGAAGTTTCTGGTGAAGACCGACAATGTTGCTGCCTCACACTTCATGACTCAGAAGAAGCTCACTTCCAAGCAGGCTCGCTGGCAAGAGTCATTGGCCGAGTTTGATTTTGATATGGAGTACCAACCAGGAAGAATGAACAATGTTGCTGATGCCCTGAGCAGGAAGGCGGAGTTGGCCGCCTTGGTTACTACGGGACAGAGGAGCAGGTCCCAGCTGAAGACCATCATTATCGACAAGATTCGTGAACGGCTGCAGAGTGATAAAGAAGCCAAGATCTTGGTCGATATGGTGAAGGGAGGACGTTCCACAAGGTTCAGAATCAAAGAGGATTTGTTATATACCACAGGTGGACGTCTCTATGTGCCTCGCTCTGCGGAGCTAAGGCGGGAGCTGATCAAGGAATGTCATGATACCGTATGGGCAGGCCACCCTGGCTACCATCGTACATTAGCGTTACTTGAGACAGCGTATTACTGGCCGAACATGAGGAAGCAAGTTGAAGAGTATGTGCAGACTTGCCTCATTTGTCAGCAGGACAAGGTGATGCGGAAGAAACCTTTGGGACTTTTGGAGCCATTGCCGGTGGTGCAGCGTCCATGGGAGAGTGTATCTATGGATTTCATTAGTGGCTTACCAAAAGTGGGGGAGTATACTTCTATTATGGTAGTGATTGATCGTTTCTCGAAGTATGCAACCTTTATTCCAGCACCTGCTCAGTGTACTGCGGAAGAAGTGGCGTTCTTGTTCTTGAAGCACGTAGTGAAATATTGGGGTGTGCCCCAGACTATTATCAGTGATCGTGATGCCAGATTTACAGGGCGGTTTTGGACCGAGCTCATGAAACTTCTAGGGTCACAGCTGAACTTCTCGACAAGTAATCATCCGCAGACAGACGGCCAGACGGAGCGTTTCAACGCTCTTCTTGAAGAATACCTTAGGCACTTTGTCAGTGCCAACCAGCAGAATTGGGTGAATCTATTGGACGTAGCTCAGTTCTGTTTCAATTTGCAGGAGAGTTCTTCTACCTGCAAGACACCATTCGAGCTGGTAACAGGGCAGCGACCGTTAACTCCCCACACGGTTGCAACAGGTTATACAGGTACTAGCCCACGGGCATTCACT
The DNA here is from genome assembly GCF_041429995.1 of Eschscholzia californica. Taxonomy (NCBI): domain Eukaryota; kingdom Viridiplantae; phylum Streptophyta; class Magnoliopsida; order Ranunculales; family Papaveraceae; genus Eschscholzia; species Eschscholzia californica. Next base: position 85,729 of record NW_028238243.1, read on the forward strand.
TTTGCTAAGGAATGGCAGCGGACAGCAGAAATAGCCAAAGCACACCTGGAGAAAGCAGCAGCACGCATGAAGAAGTTCGCAGATGAGAACCGGAGGCCACACAACTTCAAAGTAGGTGACTTGGTGCTCGTCAAGATCAACAGGGATACTTCTCGGTTCGTGAAGAAGCTACACCGAAACTTGGTGAGGCGGTACGAGGGCCCCTTTCCCATCATTGCTCGTGTTGGAAAGGTTTCGTTCAAAGTACAACTCCCGAGGTATATGCAGAACCACCATCCAGTCTTCCATGCCAGCAACCTGAAGCCGTTCTACCAGGATCAGGCGGATCCCCAACGTGCCAACCAGCAGAGATCTAATCCAAGACCGGAGCTCCAGCCAACCAGGGAGGTGCAGAAGATAGTAGCTGATCGCCGTGCTCAAGCTCATCACAATTCGCCACCGGAGATCGAGTACTTAGTCAAGTGGAAGAACCTGCCAGAAGCCGAAGCCAGTTGGGAACGCGCCAGCTCCTTGCTCGACAATGCAGAAAAGATCGTGGAGTACTTGGCAGCGAAGTCGTCGAGGACGACGACATAACAAGTGGGGGAGTCTGTCATGTCCCTTTTTGTCAAGCCATGTTGGTATTGCCAAGGGACATGTCTTTTACTTTTATGCATTGTAATAAGTGTAGCATATGCCTTGCGCTAGGCCGGCATATGTCTTGAGCGTGCATAGTAAGGTGCCTTGTATATAGGTAGCTTCCTTAGGTAGCTTCCCTTGGCACGGGGACGTAGATGTCTTTATTTCCAACAAAGGAGTATGCTTGGTTGAAAGCATTGATGTTTCCTTGTGAGGATAGGTAAAACATATATTTTGCACTATGTAGGGGAGTGGATGGTAAACTTTGAGTGGAAGACCCCTACCTTCCAAATAGTGGGCAACCGAAGAGCCATAAGCTTCCCTAGCCTTTAGGAAGCTTCCTTAGTCATATGCTTGTCTTTCCTTGTAAGCTCTCATTATCTATCAATAATATATCTTGTTGCCTTCTTTTGTAGCTATCGTTGGTTGTTTGGAATATTACTTTGTTGGCTGACTTGTCCCGAGAGCGCGCACAAGTGCCGCACGACGCCTATCGAGAGAAAAGGCCGTGACACTGGGACGCCCGAGACTTTGCTCGGGACGGCCTGGGACGTCCGAGACTTTGCTCGGGACGGCCTGGGACGCCCGAGACTTGGCTCGGGACGGCCTGGGACGCCCTCGCTCCAGCTCGGGACGCCCTGGGACGGCCTCGACACAGCTCGGGACGGCCTGGGACGTCCGAGACTTTGCTCGGGCCGGCCTGGGACGCCCGAGACTTGGCTCGGGACGGCCTGGGACGCGCTCGGCACAGCTCGGCACAGGCCGGGACGCCCGAGCCGAGCTTCGGGTCGCACGAAATCTCTTCGTATTCCGACATATTAGAAGCTTCCCATCATGTAGTAGGCCGAGCTTTGCCCTTTGGATGCCCTATGGTGCTTGGCGAGCACTAGGGAACGTGCCAGCACAAGTGCTGTGCACGCTCTGGGGAAGGAGCTCAACCCTCCCCCTTATAGTGCAAAGTTATTGTTTTTCCTATTTTCACAAGGAAACATCAATTTTTTAACCAAGCATACTGGGCCTTTACTCCTTCGTTACTCGTCGGAATCCAGCAAACTTATACTCGTTGGAAAGGTCTTTTCGCAAGGATTTTTTTGATATATTATAATAGCGATTCCGATAAATATTTATTTTTCTATGAATTTTTAAGTGAATAA
>NW_028238243.1:97500-102500 GCF_041429995.1 Eschscholzia californica
GGACGGCCTCGGCACAGCACGGGACGGCCTGGTGTCACGGCCTTTTTGTCACGTTAGGTCGACCCGGCATATTATGCTCAAAGACACGGGTCGATAGTGCGGAATATCAAATCCTAACGTACCGTGCGGCGCTATGTATTCCCTCCTAACACATAGCCAGCCTTCCCGAACATATTCGGAGCATCTCGACTATCAAGTCATCTTGGTTCCCAACCAATAATGCGGCATGACACCAACGTGTCCCAAACCTACGAGCATAGCTCGAGCCGTCCCGTATAACGCTTCCTTGAGTCACAGACTCTCGCCCACTATAAAGGATACCAACATATGTGCGGAGCACACCAAGCCGCATATGCGGATCTTGCCATCTAGTCTCAAGCATCCGGCACCTTATCATCTCGGCTACCATCCGGACATTGGGCATAGGAGCATCCATCTCTAATAAGCTACCTCATGCCCAACATAGCACATCAAGGCTTGGCCCCTTGAATAGCTCAATCCTCCTTATGGAATATGCTAGCACGACGCACGCCTCGCCATGGCATGAGAACATGCAACACCTTTTCCAAAGGAACCCGCAGTAACCTATCTCCAGGTACTGTCCCGAGCCATTTCCTATGACAAGGGAACCCGTGCAATATGCTTCTCTCGCATACGCTAGGCCGGCCTCATGGGTTGCGCCACGAGGATGCTCACTTTCGTGCATACCATGCTAAGGATGGGCGAGCTCCCATCCACGAGGTCTTGGCATATGCTGGATGCATATGAGGAAGGGAGACCACCCCCTCCTAAGGTGCAAACTTCTTGTTTTGCCTATTTCCACAAGGAAACATCAATCCTTTTAACCAGGCATACTCTCGTCCAAATGACCCTTCGTATCCTTGACAAAGTCTTGAATGCCACGGGCGTCCCGTGCATGGCCTAAGGAAGCTTGCTTGGCACTCTTGCCCTATCTCGACCTCGTATTCGGCCCTACGGCCTATATGCTCGTACGTGCTCCTAGCACTCGTCACGTCATATGCATGCTCAACAATATGCACGTGACATACTCCCCCACTTGTAATGTCGACGTCCTCGTCGACCAAGTTTGGAGTACCACTTCAATCTTCTGCCTCAACTCCGATGCTACCACTGCACCTTCATGTCTTCGGCATACCGCACCTCCGTGCGAACTACACAGTCTCATCGTGTAGGCGTCCCGCAGGATTACTTCAGTCTTCTGCTCTGCATCTTCTACTGCCTTAGGATAATGGTCTTCCGTACCATTCATCCATGCTCAATGTCGCTTCTCTGATGCAGCCTCCGCCGCTCCTCGAACTCAGGTACCTCACCTCCTCGGCTTCACCTCGAGTTGGCATCTCGATTGTCACCTCCCATCTCTGCTTTTGTGACCAATCTTGCCATGCGTATCGCAGTAAACTGCGACACAACTCGTCACCCTGGTACCTCAGCAACCGTTGCCTTCACCCGAGTTAGCATCTCGACGCCACTGCGTCTTGCCATGTGCCTGCAATGTTGCCATCGCAAAGCAACTCGTCTTCAATGTCACTCACCTCTGGATCAGACCCAACGTACCCATGTACTCCACGTTCTGACTCCTTGGTTTGCTTGTTCATTGAGACTCTCGTTTCGACCACTGTCCCCAACATCAAGTGCACTCTAGTACCTACGTATCCACTACTTGTACCCTTGAGTGTATACCACTTGACTCTTCGCAATGTCGCCCCTTCTCTTGACGACCCTTGCCTCACTTGCGCCCTTGCGCCTGCACCTTTGTGCACATCTCAAACCCGCGCCTCCGCGCTTGCGCCACATGCGCCCGGCATCATCCGTGCCATCCCTTCCTCGGGAAATTGTCGTGTTGCCTTCGATGTCCACTGAACGAGCAAGGTAGCTTCTCTCCGCGAGAACTACATGGTACCAAACCATCCACCATTGGCATACTCTTGGGAACGTCCTCCTGACTACATCCAGACACACACTTGCCATTTAATCTTTGGCGATGCTCCTTAACCCGAGCATCTTGGTAGGCTCGTGTCCCTCTTGAACACATCCGAACGTACCACCGCATAAGTTCCAACACATCTCATGCAGCACCATACGGCTTACAACACACTGTCACACTCGACGTTGTCATATATCTCTGACGATCTGAACTTGGTTCCAACTATCACCAGAATTGGACGATGCCTAATGTCACCACGACACACCATCCTGAAATCCCATAACGTGAGCTGATCTCTTCTCAGTCACCACGTACTCATTGCACACTGTAGGCTTGAACTCGGTTCCAACTTACCTCCAATGCATAACTCAAACATGGGCCGATCCACTTCAGATACAACGACCCTCATATTACTTGACGGCTTGAACTCGGTTCCAACTACCATCAGTACTTCACTTGGTCTCGTGAATCTGTCATCTAGACTTCACACCAATATGTCCATAAGCTTCAATGTTGGTTTCGGCTTATAGCACTCATGCGACATACCTCACGCAAACGTGCTAGCATATCCATGTCTCATCTCAAGTGAGTCCGTTCTCTTTGGAACTCAAATGCGCTTAGCATACACCGTGCCGAACTCTATCGTGCACCATTCCACATAAGCACAACTTGATCTAGCACCAGCTTGCCCAACGATGTACTCTGTCCATCTATCTTACTCTTGACCACTGTCTTCTGTAAGTAGCTTGAACTCACAACATCACAAGTCACTCGATGCTACCTTCGGCTTAAGCATAAGAGAGTATCCTTCAACACCTTGTTGCCATACCCTGCTCTAACGCTCAAGTATCACTCGGATCAACATAGCTCCACTCTCGGATGCCAACCCAACAAGCTTACTCAGACTAGCTTACCACAAGCTCTCAGCCTGACTCTACTTGCCATCTTGGTACACTTCATACCAAGCTTGTTGTCCACTCCAAGGACTCTATATCATGATGTACCCAATGCGCACCAAATCGTACTGAGCATTACTGCACTAAGCTCGCACACGACTCACCGTGCCATTCTCGGTTCATCCCATCTCTGCACTTGTCCTTACCTCTAAAGGACTCAAGTATATATGGTACCTCCTTGTACACCAAGTCACACTGAACTCTTACAGCTTGCACATGACTCCTTGTGCCAATACGGTTCCATCTCATATCTCGCATATGTCCTTCTTGCTCAAAGGAACATAGACCCAAGTATAGCCACCACCGTAGCATCCGTGCACACGGCCTATTCCTTCCGTCGGAACTCTCGTCGCCTTATGCACCATGCATCCCTCGACAAAGGCCCCATCTTACACTATAGCTTCAGAGACCATACCATCTTGAATGCATCTCACTCTGAAAGCCATCTCTTGGAATCATGCTCTCAACGCTGCTCTTCATACACACTCCAGTATACCTCATACTATAGTGGGAGAATCACTAAGCTCTTTGTCAACTCTTCGAGCATAGATACCATCTCTTCGAACCTGCCGTCCAGGCTCTAGAAGTATGCTTCCAAACATACCACATGTTCTTAGGCATATCTTCATGCTTGTCACCTCAAGCTCCCAAAACACATCCATTTGCCACCATAACTAGGCTCTTGGAACATATCTCGTAAGCTATCAAGCTCTTGATCCATCTGTCACAAGGACCAGAGCAATATACTCTTTTGCCTATCCACTAGGCTATTATACCAATTGTTAAATGGTTATCAGGATGCAATACATCTTCGCTCGTGCATCTCCATCCTGCAGCTCAGGCTCTGACATCCATTTCTCATCTAGGATCAGAGCTCCATACTCTTAAGCTTGATTGGTCAAGCTCTGATACCAATTGTCACGGCCTTTTTGTCACGTTAGGTCGACCCGGCATATTATGCTCAAAGACACGGGTCGATAGTGCGGAATATCAAATCCTAACGTACCGTGCGGCGCTATGTATTCCCTCCTAACACATAGCCAGCCTTCCCGAACATATTCGGAGCATCTCGACTATCAAGTCATCTTGGTTCCCAACCAATAATGCGGCATGACACCAACGTGTCCCAAACCTACGAGCATAGCTCGAGCCGTCCCGTATAACGCTTCCTTGAGTCACAGACTCTCGCCCACTATAAAGGATACCAACATATGTGCGGAGCACACCAAGCCGCATATGCGGATCTTGCCATCTAGTCTCAAGCATCCGGCACCTTATCATCTCGGCTACCATCCGGACATTGGGCATAGGAGCATCCATCTCTAATAAGCTACCTCATGCCCAACATAGCACATCAAGGCTTGGCCCCTTGAATAGCTCAATCCTCCTTATGGAATATGCTAGCACGACGCACGCCTCGCCATGGCATGAGAACATGCAACACCTTTTCCAAAGGAACCCGCAGTAACCTATCTCCAGGTACTGTCCCGAGCCATTTCCTATGACAAGGGAACCCGTGCAATATGCTTCTCTCGCATACGCTAGGCCGGCCTCATGGGTTGCGCCACGAGGATGCTCACTTTCGTGCATACCATGCTAAGGATGGGCGAGCTCCCATCCACGAGGTCTTGGCATATGCTGGATGCATATGAGGAAGGGAGACCACCCCCTCCTAAGGTGCAAACTTCTTGTTTTGCCTATTTCCACAAGGAAACATCAATCCTTTTAACCAGGCATACTCTCGTCCAAATGACCCTTCGTATCCTTGACAAAGTCTTGAATGCCACGGGCGTCCCGTGCATGGCCTAAGGAAGCTTGCTTGGCACTCTTGCCCTATCTCGACCTCGTATTCGGCCCTACGGCCTATATGCTCGTACGTGCTCCTAGCACTCGTCACGTCATATGCATGCTCAACAATATGCACGTGACACTGGGACGCCCTTGCCACAGCTCGGGACGGCATGGGACGCCCGAGACTTTGCTCGGGACGGCCTGGGACGCCCTTGCCACAGCTCGGGACGGCCTGGGACGGCCTCGGCACAGCTCGGGACGGCCTGGGACGCCCGAGACTTTGCTCGGGACGGCCTGGGACGTCCGAG
>NW_028238243.1:112500-122500 GCF_041429995.1 Eschscholzia californica
AGCCCAAGGGCTGTGCACGGCCTGGGGAGGGAGCTCACCCCTCCCCTATATAGTGCAAAGTTATTGTTTTCCCTATTTTCACAAGGAAACATCAAATTTTTAACCAAGCATACTCGGCCTTTGCTCCTTCGTTACTCGTCCAAATCCAACAAACTTGCATTCGTTGGAAAGGTCTTTTCACAAGGATTCTTTTGATATATAATAATAGCGATTCCGATAAATATTTATTTTTTTATGAATTTTTAAGTGAATAAACAATTAAAAATTCAAAAAAAATAGAAAAAAAATATTTTTTTCCCGATTCTTTCTCCAATATTCCTGATAAATACCCACACACCCACATATGGAGAATGGTCGAAAATGCTCGAGTGGATATCGAGATGTCCGACGAAGCACCACTTGGAAGGGCCGAGGCACGGGACGCCCGAGCTGTTGCTCGGGCCGGCACGGGACGCGCATGGGACATCCCGGGACGGCATGGGACGCCCTCGCTACAGCTCGAGACGGCCAGGTACGCCCGAGACTTGGCTCGGGACGGCCTGGGACGCCCTCGCCATAGCTCGGGACGGCCTGGGACGCCCGAGACTAGGCTCGGGACGGCCTCGGCACAGCACGGGACGGCCTGGGACGCCCTTGCCACAGCTCGGGACGGCATGGGACGCCCGAGACTTTGCTCGGGACGGCCTGGGACGCCCTTGCCACAGCTCGGGACGGCCTGGGACGGCCTCGGCACAGCTCGGGACGGCCTGGGACGCCCGAGACTTTGCTCGGGACGGCCTGGGACGTCCGAGACTTTGCTCGGGACGGCCTGGGACGCCCGAGACTTGGCTCGGGACGGCCTGGGACGCCCTCGCTCCAGCTCGGGACGCCCTGGGACGGCCTCGACACAGCTCGGGACGGCCTGGGACGTCCGAGACTTTGCTCGGGCCGGCCTGGGACGCCCGAGACTTGGCTCGGGACGGCCTGGGACGCGCTCGGCACAGCTCGGCACAGGCCGGGACGCCCGAGCCGAGCTTCGGGTCGCACGAAATCTCTTCGTATTCCGACATATTAGAAGCTTCCCATCATGTAGTAGGCCGAGCTTTGCCCTTTGGATGCCCTATGGTGCTTGGCGAGCACTAGGGAACGTGCCAGCACAAGTGCTGTGCACGCTCTGGGGAAGGAGCTCAACCCTCCCCCTTATAGTGCAAAGTTATTGTTTTTCCTATTTTCACAAGGAAACATCAATTTTTTAACCAAGCATACTGGGCCTTTACTCCTTCGTTACTCGTCGGAATCCAGCAAACTTATACTCGTTGGAAAGGTCTTTTCGCAAGGATTTTTTTGATATATTATAATAGCGATTCCGATAAATATTTATTTTTCTATGAATTTTTAAGTGAATAAACACCGGAAAATTCATAAAAAATAGAAAAAAAAATATTTTCTTCCGTTTCTTTTCTCCAATAATTCATAAATAATACCTCAATAGTATTAATGAAGAGAGAGTCGAAATGGCCCGGGTGGATTTCGAAATGTCCCACGACCCCATAGAATGCACGGGCCAGCCGAGCCAAAAGAATGGGACGCGCACGGGACAGCATTGGTCAGGCTCGGGACGGCACGGGACAGCACGGGACGCGCATGGGACGGCACGGGACGCGAATGGGACGGCCTTGCTAAGGCTCGGGACGGCATGGGACAGCACGGGACGCGAATGGGACGGCCTTGCTAAGGCTCGGGACGGCATGGGACAGCTCGGGACGCGCATGGGACGGCCTTGGTGAGGCTCGGGACGGCCTTGGTCAGGCTCGGGACGGCATGTCACGGCCCTGGTGAGGCTCGGACGGCACGGGACGCGCATGGGACGGCACGGGACGGCCTGGGACGGCCTTTGTGAGGCTCGGACGGCACGGGACGCGCATGGGACGGCCTTGGCGAGGCTCGGGACGGCATGGGACAGCACGGGACGGCCTCGGCACAGCTCGGACGGCACGGGACGCGCATGGGACGGCCTTGGCGAGGCTCGGGACGGCATGGGACAGCACGGGACGGCACGGGACGGCCTCGGCACAGCTCGGACGGCACGGGACGGCCTTGGCGAGGCTCGGGACGGCATGGGACAGCACGGGACGGCACGGGACGGCCTCGGCACAGCTCGGACGGCACGGGACGGCCTTGGCGAGGCTCGGGACGGCATGGGACAGCACGGGACGGCACGGGACGGCCTCGGCACAGCTCGGACGGCACGGGACGGCCTTGGCGAGGCTCGGGACGGCATGGGACAGCACGGGACGGCCTCGGCACAGCTCGGGACGGCACGAGACGCGCATGGGACGGCCTTGGTGAGGCTCGGACGGCACGGGACGCGCATGGGACGGCCTTGGTGAGGCTCGGACGGCACGGGACGCGCATGGGACATCATGGGACGCACATGGGACACCTTATGGGGATCATCAAGGGACGTTGCACGGGACATTCTTTCCCACGAAGGGCATTTACATGGGACATCTTAGGAGTCGAGAGCCGGCACATGGGACAACGTAGTTCACACGCACGGAACACTTTACTTTCGTTTGGAACGTCGTGGGATCTTTATGTCCCCATTAGCACCGAACCTTTAACATGCTAGGAAGCTATGTTCGATCTTCTCGAAGTGTCGATGGAACTTCGATGGATACACATCCGATCCGATGTTATGATGATGTACTTTCTCCGAGATCGATGTTGGGGCCGTATTCCGATGTCATGATGATGTACTTTCTCCGAGATCGATGGGACGGCCTTGGTAAGGCATGGTTCGGCCTTGGTAAGGCATGGGTCGGCCTTGCTAAGGCATGGGACGCGCATGGGATGGCCTTCGTAAGGCATGGGACGGTCTTGTAAGGCACGGGACGCGCATGGGACGGCCTTGTAAGGCATGGGACGACCTTCGTAAGGCGTGGGTCGGCCTTGTAAGGCTCGGGACGCCATGGGACGGCACGGGACAGCACGGGACGCGCAAGGGACGGCCTTGGTATGCCTCGGGACGGCCTTGGTAAGGCTCGGGACGGCCTTGGTATGCCTCGGGACGCCATGGGACAGCTGGGGACGCCATGGGACGGCCTGGGACTGCCTTGGTAAGGCTCGGGACGCCATGGGACGGCCTGGGACTGCCTTGGTAAGGCTCGGGACGCCATGGGACGGCACGGGACGCGCACGGGACGGCCTTGGTAAGGCTCGGGACGCCATGGGACGGCACGGGACGCGCACGGGACGGCCTTGGTAAGGCTCGGGACGCCATGGGACGGCCTTGGTAAGCCTCGGGACGGCCTTGGTAAGGCTCGGGACGCCATGGGACAGCAGGGGACGCCATGGGACGGCCAGGGACTGCCTTGGTAAGGCTCGGGACGCCATGGGACGGCCTGGGACGCGCACGGGACGGCCTTGGTAAGGCTCGGGACGCCATGGGACGGCACGGGACGCGCACGGGACGGCCTGGGACGCATCCTGGGATGCCTGAGCCAGCAAGGTCGCGGCATGGGACATTCTTAGGCATCAAGGGTCGCGGCATGGGACATTCTTAGGCGTCAAGGGTCGGGGCATGGGACATTCTTAGGCGTCAAGGGTCGTGGCATGGGACATCACATGGGCCATCTTATGCTTCTTAGGCACCAAGGGTCGGGACGTGGGTGCGTTAAGGCAGGGACATCTTATTGGGACTTGGTGCGCTCCAACACCCTTTGCGGGACACCAAGGCAGGGACATCTTAGTGGGACTTGGTGCGTTCCAACACCCTTTGCGGGACACCAAGGCATGGACATTTTAGTGAGCGGGCGCACACCTCCTGCGGGAAAAATACACACGTAGCCCGGTAGCGGAAAACGTGCAAAATATATTTAAGGGGATGATGTATGTGTTGTTGGGTAAATGGGGTTAAGTGTTGGGGGGGGGAGGGGGGGACGAATCGGTGCGACACGGGGCTGAATCTCAGTGGATCGTGGCAGCAAGGCCACTCTGCCACTTACAATACCCCGTCGCGTATTTAAGTCGTCTGCAAAGGATTCTACCCGCTGTCCCGTGGGAATAACAATCCGGGGCGCCCCTCGCGGCTCGTCCGCCGCGGGGGGACGTCCCCTGACAGGTGCCTCTGGGGGCCCGAGGGCCCCTACTGCAGGTCGGCAATGGGACTGCGGGCGAGCGCGCCGCTTCTTTAGCCTGGATTCTGACTTAGAGGCGTTCAGTCATAATCCTGCACACGGTAGCTTCGCGCCACTGGCTTTTCAACCAAGCGCGATGACCAATTGTGTGAATCAACGGTTCCTCTCGTACTAGGTTGAATTACTATCGCGGCACTGTCATCAGTAGGGTAAAACTTGAAGGAGTTGAAGGAGATGTCCTTCGACCAAGGTGACAATGCGAACAATTTGTCGGATAGGACAATTGATGTGGAAGATCATCAAGTCCGATTGATTTAGGGATCGTAGAGTTGTAGCTAGAGACCAACTACGATCGTCGAATTACGAAGTAATTCGCGGCTAACTTCGATCGGATCCTACAACGGGTTACACATAAGAGTGACAAATTGATCTAGGATATGACTAGTGGGAGTGAGATATAATCATGGGAGTGTCCCATAAACATATCTCATAGGCCTAAAAAGGAATTAGGCAAAGATAGTACAAAAAGGCCAAAAGCAGGGTTTTTGGGCCTAGGCCGATTCGGGCACTTTTAGGGCTCGGATTGGGCTGATTTTTGGAGGGACGTTTCCTTATGTTATGAACATTAAATCTGCCAATTTTGGCTGGGTTTGGACGTCATCTCCTTAGGGAATTGAGAAAATACCAATAGTTGCTATTTTCGACTATTTCCCTAAATCTTATTCTAAAGGGTGTTTTGGGAAACCTAAAAGGAGGTGGATTCTTATTAGGGTTCTATATAAACACTCTTAGGGCAGAGAATAAGGTGTGGAATTTCTCTCTAAGCTTTCTTACTCTACCACATCAAGTAGAGAGGAGAAAGTGAGCTAATTCCCATTAACTATCTATCTAGTCAAGCAAGAAGAAGGTCTTCTTATTATCCAACCACCATTGGTGTGCTAGCTATACAACAAGGTGGGAGATCAAATTGATTGCTCGTGTCCCAAGTAGAGGAGCTACACTTGAAGCTCTTGGTCTTCTTCAATCAATTCAACTAGTTTGAGGGAAAAGCGATTAAGGTAATCCACTATCTCCATTAGATTAATTACTAGTTTTGCATGTGATCCTGGGAATACTAGTGTAGACATTAGATGTCATATTTCCGCTATAAACACTAGTAGAAGGGTATAAAACCCAACAGTGGCGTCAGAGCCTCTTGCTATTAACTAGTTTTTGCTAAGAATCGAACTAGTTCATATTAGATATAATTGATAGTTTGATAAATTGAGTTTATAAAAATATTTTAAAAGTGTTTTAAAACTATTTAAACTCACAATTTGATAATATTGAATGGGATTCAATGAATTTCAAATTAAGAATCAAATTGATGATTAAAAGTGTTTTAAAACTCAATTAGATTGAATTTCGGACTAATCCATGCTTGATTAAGTTGATAGTTATGTTTAAAAGAGTTTTAAACATAAGAAATTGATTGATTTTGAATGGGATTCAAGAATTTTTCAAATAGATTTCAAAATTGTTCTTTGAAAAAGTTTTCAAAAACCTAGACTTTGATCCAAAATTGGTTTGATTAAGAGTTGTTTTCAAGTTTTGGAAACTTTTGAAAAACAAAGATTTTTGGAATTTTAGAAGTGTTCTAAAAAGAAGTGTTTTGAGTTTTGGGAAACTCTCAAAACAAAATTTGGAAATTTTAAAAGTTTCTACAAGTTTTGTAAAAATTTTAGAAGTGTTCTAAAAGATTTCAAAATTTTAAGAAAAGTTTTAAATTTGGAAAATAGCAACTTAGAGTTGCAAAAGAAAAAAAAAAAAAAAAAATTTTTGGAAACTAGGGTTTTGAAAAACCCTAGTGTCCGGCCAGGAAGCTTCCTGGCCGGACCGGGAGCTCCTGGATGCGTCCTCTGGACGCATCCAGAGCAGCTGCTGAGACGCGTCTAGGACGCGACCAGCAGCTGCGACAGAAGCTTCTGGACGCGTCTTGAAGACGCGTCCAGAGCAGCTGTTGGGACGCGTCTTGGAGACGCGACCAGCAGCAGCGGAGGGAGCTTCCTGGACGCGTCTAGGACGCGTCCAGAGCACTCGACCAGACGCGTCTTGGAGACGCGTCTGGGAGGTTCTGGGTGTCTCGGACTAGTCCGAGACACCTAGTGCTGGTCCGGTCCAGCATCAGACACGTCTAGGACGCGTCTGGTACATGGACTAGCGTCCTGGCTCCGGCCAGGACGAGACCAGGCCTTGATAGGCTTCGGCCAGGACATGCCGGCCTATGGGCCGTGCTATGTCCGGACCTTGTCCGAGCCCTTTTCTGGGCTTGGGCCGGGACTTGTCTAGGATTTGTCCCGGGCTTTTTCGAGGCTTTTCGGACCACAAAAAGGAACCATCATTCGAGTGGGAGTTTTTGCCAAAATTTCTTCCGATTCCAACCAAATAATTCCAAAATCAATCCGGGCCATCCAGAAGGCCAAAACGGATTTCTCTTTAAATTGATTTATGAAATCATTAAGAATCGAACCAATGTTTTTCCGAAATTGACCCGGGCTTTCAAAACCCGAAACGGAGTTTTTCTTAAAGATGATTTTAGAAATCATAAAAGATAAAACCGGAACGCACCACTAGTTGAATTCTTCGAATTTAGACTTAAGGTCCGTAATGTGACATGTGATGTCAACAAAAGTATCTCCCAAGATAATCATGCATATATAATTCTTAGCCTTGATATATTATATGATTGCATGTGATGTGAATGCGGGAAACTAGTATGGCCATAGATTTATATCTTTATTCTTGTTTTAAGCACGGATGGGTGCATGCTTTGTAATTAATTTTAATTTCAAGTTTATACGATCTGCGAATCGTTAGAGTCTTGTAATTAGAGTTTAGGGTCAATGAGTCCATTGAAGAAAACTCAAGGATGGAATCCAAAGGCGAGTGGGAGAAATCAATGGAGGTTCAAGGATGGAGATCTAGACGAACCAAAAGGCGAAACAAGAAGAAAACCAAAGGAGATTAGATCTTCTAGGTTAGGGGCCATACTAGGATCCATGTCTGCTTGATTTACTTTCTCGCGCGCATTTACTTACTTATTTACGCTTTATGTCGTGGATGTTAGTTAGGCTAAATAGTTCACTATAACAAACGCCAGACTAGCGTAAAAGTCCCCAAAAGTAATCTTGAGTAATCGCCTATCCAGATTAAGACACTCGTTGCGCCCTTGTTCGAGGAAGGTGGGTCGGCCTTCGCAGAGTACCTCCTCTACCTTGGGACAATGCGGGTAGGTCTATAGAAGAGGCCTACACGTCTAAATGGTTCTACTCAACGAGATCAGCAAGAGAGTCTTGGATACTCGAGGCAAAAGGATAGATTAGTCATTCATTAATGAAATCTATCAACCAAGAGTCATAAGGTATGATCAGTGAAGTAGTTCACTCACCCGGAACGACGGAGTCAAAGGGTAGGGCCTTCGTCCGCTTTACTCCGAAGAACTGGGGTCTTGGAATCACTTATTCAATCGGGGACGATTTTTATTGAATAATGTGGGAAAACTAAGTTTTTCAAAATGATAACGAGTTTAAAACTTTGCCATTTCTTTATGTAGTTTTAAGATGACACAAACGATTTCAACATTGAATCACACCTAAGGGAGGTGTTGATCCACTTCCTAGAATGGAAGAATGAATCCGAGAATAATTCTCAGATTCAAAAGGAAGGTCACTAGAATACCCAATCCCAATGTTGACTCATACAAGAGAAGGTCAAAAGCCATTTGCAAGCAATCGTATAACATTCTCTTTGGAAGAATAATGAATGCTAGCATAACCATTAAGACAAACTGAGGAAGAATTTCCCACAGAAGTCATAAATGGAGAGGTACGAGACCTCCAAGGCAATCTGAAAGTCATCCTAACGGAAGACAACAGAATACATCTATCACCCAATTCAATATTGATTGAACAAAGATAGATAAGACCTTAGATGAGTCACTCAGGTTGTTACAAACAAACTGAGCAGAACATACGGGAATATCCAGTCTAAGAAAGGTTCTTGAGATTTGGTACAAAGAATCTAAGAAACAGATTCAAAAGGGCAAAAGGATCAGTCAAGTGAGACAAACATTTGATCAAAGAAAAGCAGCTACCGAGTACATGGTCAAGAGTATTTCTCATTACTGTGAATGTTTCTGAACAATGGCTAGACCATTTAAAAGGAAACTACCTTTAGCACTTGGAGGACAAAAGGAATGGAATTATGAATTCCGATTCCGTATCCTTGTTAACAAAGTTAAAAACAAGTATCGTAAAATTCCTTCATCAGGTATTTAAGACCAGATGAGCGGCTCAGTGGGAGCTCAAGGAAATCACATACTTGACTAAAAGAAGTAAAGATCCAAGAGGGAGCAGAAGCAGTGATGCTAGGGATGCTGAAAGGGATCGAAGTCTTCTTTTAGACACTGATCTAGCTTAGAACTTAATAGTGATTATTTTGTTCTTCTAGAAACGTCTGATGTTTTAAACCAGTGATAAAATTAACTGAAGGTTAACATTGATAATGGCTAAAATCAAGAGATTCAAACTCATTAAACTTCAGCATTGTAAATTGGGTCTTAAGGACTAATTGACAAAGTCACCCTTTTCAAAAGGCATAAAGACTAGTAATCTATTAGGACTCATACGGTGTTATGCAGACCTATAAGTTTACTTGCAGAAGCTAACGAGAGAAACTTCAAATACGTACTCTGACAACTTCATGAAGTATGGAAACGTACAAATCATAAAGTATAAGTCAGAATGTTTGAAAGGTTCAAACAAAGTACAAACCGAAGTAAAGAATCACTTTGACAAGATAGTGAAAACTTGAGTCAAACACTTGATAACCATCAAAGGAGTTGAGAAACAGTTTCCCAACTCTGCTCCATGGAACACATCCGACGGATGGTGGATTCAGTGGGAGCAATCGAACATTGCTATGCATAATTCGATCAAAGATGGGTTTAAGCCAGTCTTCCGAATATTTTGGGACATATTCTATAAACGATTGTTTTCACACTTACCAAAATTCCGTCTAAAGCTAAATTTGTAAAAGCATTACAAAACTAGCTAATATCTGACGCAATTTCTTTTTTAAAAGAAATTTGGGCTTCTTCCATAACCAATCAAGAGAACAAAGTGTTTGTTGCTCATGATAGTATTCTTCTAATAATTAGCACACCTAGTAGTCTGGGAGAAAACACTAATTATTACAAGAATAAGTGGGAGAAAAGTACAAGTCGATTTAATTCGATCATGAGAAAAATCATGGAGGGTCATGAAGAACAATCATGAAACTTGTACAAGTCGATTAAATTCGACCAAGAGCAACAAACTGCGACTCCTTGGAAAAGGAAAGGTTAAAGATATAATCTTACAAACCCACCGCACAAAAGCGAATGTCATTCGCCGGAGAACTCTCAAAACAAGTGAAAGTGTCTCTAAAGGAATATCTCAAAGTAGTTGAGAAAATTCCAAATTGTTGTTCAAAAGCCCTAAAAGGTCAAATCTCAAAGACACAGAAAATAAAGGTTTTTTCTGAAGAGATAAAAGACCTGCGCAGAAACGGAAACTGACTCTAGATTTTGGCTAGAAGCCAAAATCATCGTGGAATCCATATCTCGTCAAGACATGAAGCTTGATAATTTAAGTCAACAGAAGACCTAAATTGGTTTTCCAAAATAGAAAACTGAGAAGGATGGAAACATTCATGTTTCCCGAAACGAGACAAGAAGAATAAAGATTCTTCCAATCAAGTTATGTCCACAAGCATGCTTAAGAAATCTATCGACGGATTAAAAGCACGCAAGAGTTAGAATCTTCGATTCAAAAGGCAATCAAAGAAGTTTGATTCCTGAGGAA
>NW_028238243.1:142500-145000 GCF_041429995.1 Eschscholzia californica
TTCCGATAAATATTTATTTTTTTATGAATTTTTAAGTGAATAAACAATTAAAAATTCAAAAAAAATAGAAAAAAAATATTTTTTTCCCGATTCTTTCTCCAATATTCCTGATAAATACCCACACACCCACATATGGAGAATGGTCGAAAATGCTCGAGTGGATATCGAGATGTCCGACGAAGCACCACTTGGAAGGGCCGAGGCACGGGACGCCCGAGCTGTTGCTCGGGCCGGCACGGGACGCGCATGGGACATCCCGGGACGGCATGGGACGCCCTCGCTACAGCTCGAGACGGCCAGGTACGCCCGAGACTTGGCTCGGGACGGCCTGGGACGCCCTCGCCATAGCTCGGGACGGCCTGGGACGCCCGAGACTAGGCTCGGGACGGCCTCGGCACAGCACGGGACGGCCTGGGACGCCCTTGCCACAGCTCGGGACGGCATGGGACGCCCGAGACTTTGCTCGGGACGGCCTGGGACGCCCTTGCCACAGCTCGGGACGGCCTGGGACGGCCTCGGCACAGCTCGGGACGGCCTGGGACGCCCGAGACTTTGCTCGGGACGGCCTGGGACGTCCGAGACTTTGCTCGGGACGGCCTGGGACGCCCGAGACTTGGCTCGGGACGGCCTGGGACGCCCTCGCTCCAGCTCGGGACGCCCTGGGACGGCCTCGACACAGCTCGGGACGGCCTGGGACGTCCGAGACTTTGCTCGGGCCGGCCTGGGACGCCCGAGACTTGGCTCGGGACGGCCTGGGACGCGCTCGGCACAGCTCGGCACAGGCCGGGACGCCCGAGCCGAGCTTCGGGTCGCACGAAATCTCTTCGTATTCCGACATATTAGAAGCTTCCCATCATGTAGTAGGCCGAGCTTTGCCCTTTGGATGCCCTATGGTGCTTGGCGAGCACTAGGGAACGTGCCAGCACAAGTGCTGTGCACGCTCTGGGGAAGGAGCTCAACCCTCCCCCTTATAGTGCAAAGTTATTGTTTTTCCTATTTTCACAAGGAAACATCAATTTTTTAACCAAGCATACTGGGCCTTTACTCCTTCGTTACTCGTCGGAATCCAGCAAACTTATACTCGTTGGAAAGGTCTTTTCGCAAGGATTTTTTTGATATATTATAATAGCGATTCCGATAAATATTTATTTTTCTATGAATTTTTAAGTGAATAAACACCGGAAAATTCATAAAAAATAGAAAAAAAAATATTTTCTTCCGTTTCTTTTCTCCAATAATTCATAAATAATACCTCAATAGTATTAATGAAGAGAGAGTCGAAATGGCCCGGGTGGATTTCGAAATGTCCCACGACCCCATAGAATGCACGGGCCAGCCGAGCCAAAAGAATGGGACGCGCACGGGACAGCATTGGTCAGGCTCGGGACGGCACGGGACAGCACGGGACGCGCATGGGACGGCACGGGACGCGAATGGGACGGCCTTGCTAAGGCTCGGGACGGCATGGGACAGCACGGGACGCGAATGGGACGGCCTTGCTAAGGCTCGGGACGGCATGGGACAGCTCGGGACGCGCATGGGACGGCCTTGGTGAGGCTCGGGACGGCCTTGGTCAGGCTCGGGACGGCATGTCACGGCCCTGGTGAGGCTCGGACGGCACGGGACGCGCATGGGACGGCACGGGACGGCCTGGGACGGCCTTTGTGAGGCTCGGACGGCACGGGACGCGCATGGGACGGCCTTGGCGAGGCTCGGGACGGCATGGGACAGCACGGGACGGCCTCGGCACAGCTCGGACGGCACGGGACGCGCATGGGACGGCCTTGGCGAGGCTCGGGACGGCATGGGACAGCACGGGACGGCACGGGACGGCCTCGGCACAGCTCGGACGGCACGGGACGGCCTTGGCGAGGCTCGGGACGGCATGGGACAGCACGGGACGGCACGGGACGGCCTCGGCACAGCTCGGACGGCACGGGACGGCCTTGGCGAGGCTCGGGACGGCATGGGACAGCACGGGACGGCACGGGACGGCCTCGGCACAGCTCGGACGGCACGGGACGGCCTTGGCGAGGCTCGGGACGGCATGGGACAGCACGGGACGGCCTCGGCACAGCTCGGGACGGCACGAGACGCGCATGGGACGGCCTTGGTGAGGCTCGGACGGCACGGGACGCGCATGGGACGGCCTTGGTGAGGCTCGGACGGCACGGGACGCGCATGGGACATCATGGGACGCACATGGGACACCTTATGGGGATCATCAAGGGACGTTGCACGGGACATTCTTTCCCACGAAGGGCATTTACATGGGACATCTTAGGAGTCGAGAGCCGGCACATGGGACAACGTAGTTCACACGCACGGAACACTTTACTTTCGTTTGGAACGTCGTGGGATCTTTATGTCCCCATTAGCACCGAACCTTTAACATGCTAGGAAGCTATGTTCGATCTTCTCGAAGTGTCGATGGAACTTCGATGGATACACATCCGATCCGATGTTATGATGATGTACTTTCTCCGAGATCGATGTTGGG
>NW_028238243.1:150000-152500 GCF_041429995.1 Eschscholzia californica
AGAGTCGTTCGAAGTTCGGATCGCGCGGCGCCCTCCCCTCCGTTTCGGGAGGTTCGGAGCCGCTCTCTCCTGTTTTTTGTTTCCTTGGCGCGTTCCGCGCCTCGGGGTTCGTTTTCCCGCCGGGTGTTTAGTCCGGACGGGGGTGGCGCGCGAGGACTCCCCGCTAGGGTCGCCCAAAGCTGCGCACGTCGCTTCTCGGGAGCTGCCCCTTCAGCTCCCACGACGTGCGCTTCGCCATCATGCTGCACCAAGGAAGCTTCCGAGGTGCAGCACTTTCGCATCTTTTGGGGCCGGCTAGGGACTCTTGTGCCTAATGAGCTTCCCCAGCAGCTCGGACACCTTCGGGGATGCTTCCCAAGTGTCCGGCATAGGATGGGGACTTTTCGATTTTTGGCCCGTGGTGCCCCCCGGGCCCCCCCAGCAGCTCGGACACCTTCGGGGATGCTTCCCCAAGTGTCCGGCATAGGCTGGGGAGTTTTTGATTTTTTGCCCGTGGTGCCCCCCCGGGCCCCCCCAGCCGCCTCTTCGATTTTCCACGTCGGGGATGAGTTGGGCAACTCTTGGAAGCTTCCCATCCACCCCCGTGCCGAGCTTTGCCCTTGGGATGCCTTATGTTGCATCCCAAGGGCCAAGGCACCTGCCAGCCCAAGGGCTGTGCACGGCCTGGGGAGGGAGCTCACCCCTCCCCTATATAGTGCAAAGTTATTGTTTTCCCTATTTTCACAAGGAAACATCAAATTTTTAACCAAGCATACTCGGCCTTTGCTCCTTCGTTACTCGTCCAAATCCAACAAACTTGCATTCGTTGGAAAGGTCTTTTCACAAGGATTCTTTTGATATATAATAATAGCGATTCCGATAAATATTTATTTTTTTATGAATTTTTAAGTGAATAAACAATTAAAAATTCAAAAAAAATAGAAAAAAAATATTTTTTTCCCGATTCTTTCTCCAATATTCCTGATAAATACCCACACACCCACATATGGAGAATGGTCGAAAATGCTCGAGTGGATATCGAGATGTCCGACGAAGCACCACTTGGAAGGGCCGAGGCACGGGACGCCCGAGCTGTTGCTCGGGCCGGCACGGGACGCGCATGGGACATCCCGGGACGGCATGGGACGCCCTCGCTACAGCTCGAGACGGCCAGGTACGCCCGAGACTTGGCTCGGGACGGCCTGGGACGCCCTCGCCATAGCTCGGGACGGCCTGGGACGCCCGAGACTAGGCTCGGGACGGCCTCGGCACAGCACGGGACGGCCTGGGACGCCCTTGCCACAGCTCGGGACGGCATGGGACGCCCGAGACTTTGCTCGGGACGGCCTGGGACGCCCTTGCCACAGCTCGGGACGGCCTGGGACGGCCTCGGCACAGCTCGGGACGGCCTGGGACGCCCGAGACTTTGCTCGGGACGGCCTGGGACGTCCGAGACTTTGCTCGGGACGGCCTGGGACGCCCGAGACTTGGCTCGGGACGGCCTGGGACGCCCTCGCTCCAGCTCGGGACGCCCTGGGACGGCCTCGACACAGCTCGGGACGGCCTGGGACGTCCGAGACTTTGCTCGGGCCGGCCTGGGACGCCCGAGACTTGGCTCGGGACGGCCTGGGACGCGCTCGGCACAGCTCGGCACAGGCCGGGACGCCCGAGCCGAGCTTCGGGTCGCACGAAATCTCTTCGTATTCCGACATATTAGAAGCTTCCCATCATGTAGTAGGCCGAGCTTTGCCCTTTGGATGCCCTATGGTGCTTGGCGAGCACTAGGGAACGTGCCAGCACAAGTGCTGTGCACGCTCTGGGGAAGGAGCTCAACCCTCCCCCTTATAGTGCAAAGTTATTGTTTTTCCTATTTTCACAAGGAAACATCAATTTTTTAACCAAGCATACTGGGCCTTTACTCCTTCGTTACTCGTCGGAATCCAGCAAACTTATACTCGTTGGAAAGGTCTTTTCGCAAGGATTTTTTTGATATATTATAATAGCGATTCCGATAAATATTTATTTTTCTATGAATTTTTAAGTGAATAAACACCGGAAAATTCATAAAAAATAGAAAAAAAAATATTTTCTTCCGTTTCTTTTCTCCAATAATTCATAAATAATACCTCAATAGTATTAATGAAGAGAGAGTCGAAATGGCCCGGGTGGATTTCGAAATGTCCCACGACCCCATAGAATGCACGGGCCAGCCGAGCCAAAAGAATGGGACGCGCACGGGACAGCATTGGTCAGGCTCGGGACGGCACGGGACAGCACGGGACGCGCATGGGACGGCACGGGACGCGAATGGGACGGCCTTGCTAAGGCTCGGGACGGCATGGGACAGCACGGGACGCGAATGGGACGGCCTTGCTAAGGCTCGGGACGGCATGGGACAGCTCGGGACGCGCATGGGACGGCCTTGGTGAGGCTCGGGACGGCCTTGGTCAGGCTCGGGACGGCATGTCACGGCCCTGGTGAGGCTCGGACGGCACGGGACGCGCATGGGACGGCACGGGAC
>NW_028238243.1:172500-175000 GCF_041429995.1 Eschscholzia californica
AAAATATTTTTTTCCCGATTCTTTCTCCAATATTCCTGATAAATACCCACACACCCACATATGGAGAATGGTCGAAAATGCTCGAGTGGATATCGAGATGTCCGACGAAGCACCACTTGGAAGGGCCGAGGCACGGGACGCCCGAGCTGTTGCTCGGGCCGGCACGGGACGCGCATGGGACATCCCGGGACGGCATGGGACGCCCTCGCTACAGCTCGAGACGGCCAGGTACGCCCGAGACTTGGCTCGGGACGGCCTGGGACGCCCTCGCCATAGCTCGGGACGGCCTGGGACGCCCGAGACTAGGCTCGGGACGGCCTCGGCACAGCACGGGACGGCCTGGGACGCCCTTGCCACAGCTCGGGACGGCATGGGACGCCCGAGACTTTGCTCGGGACGGCCTGGGACGCCCTTGCCACAGCTCGGGACGGCCTGGGACGGCCTCGGCACAGCTCGGGACGGCCTGGGACGCCCGAGACTTTGCTCGGGACGGCCTGGGACGTCCGAGACTTTGCTCGGGACGGCCTGGGACGCCCGAGACTTGGCTCGGGACGGCCTGGGACGCCCTCGCTCCAGCTCGGGACGCCCTGGGACGGCCTCGACACAGCTCGGGACGGCCTGGGACGTCCGAGACTTTGCTCGGGCCGGCCTGGGACGCCCGAGACTTGGCTCGGGACGGCCTGGGACGCGCTCGGCACAGCTCGGCACAGGCCGGGACGCCCGAGCCGAGCTTCGGGTCGCACGAAATCTCTTCGTATTCCGACATATTAGAAGCTTCCCATCATGTAGTAGGCCGAGCTTTGCCCTTTGGATGCCCTATGGTGCTTGGCGAGCACTAGGGAACGTGCCAGCACAAGTGCTGTGCACGCTCTGGGGAAGGAGCTCAACCCTCCCCCTTATAGTGCAAAGTTATTGTTTTTCCTATTTTCACAAGGAAACATCAATTTTTTAACCAAGCATACTGGGCCTTTACTCCTTCGTTACTCGTCGGAATCCAGCAAACTTATACTCGTTGGAAAGGTCTTTTCGCAAGGATTTTTTTGATATATTATAATAGCGATTCCGATAAATATTTATTTTTCTATGAATTTTTAAGTGAATAAACACCGGAAAATTCATAAAAAATAGAAAAAAAAATATTTTCTTCCGTTTCTTTTCTCCAATAATTCATAAATAATACCTCAATAGTATTAATGAAGAGAGAGTCGAAATGGCCCGGGTGGATTTCGAAATGTCCCACGACCCCATAGAATGCACGGGCCAGCCGAGCCAAAAGAATGGGACGCGCACGGGACAGCATTGGTCAGGCTCGGGACGGCACGGGACAGCACGGGACGCGCATGGGACGGCACGGGACGCGAATGGGACGGCCTTGCTAAGGCTCGGGACGGCATGGGACAGCACGGGACGCGAATGGGACGGCCTTGCTAAGGCTCGGGACGGCATGGGACAGCTCGGGACGCGCATGGGACGGCCTTGGTGAGGCTCGGGACGGCCTTGGTCAGGCTCGGGACGGCATGTCACGGCCCTGGTGAGGCTCGGACGGCACGGGACGCGCATGGGACGGCACGGGACGGCCTGGGACGGCCTTTGTGAGGCTCGGACGGCACGGGACGCGCATGGGACGGCCTTGGCGAGGCTCGGGACGGCATGGGACAGCACGGGACGGCCTCGGCACAGCTCGGACGGCACGGGACGCGCATGGGACGGCCTTGGCGAGGCTCGGGACGGCATGGGACAGCACGGGACGGCACGGGACGGCCTCGGCACAGCTCGGACGGCACGGGACGGCCTTGGCGAGGCTCGGGACGGCATGGGACAGCACGGGACGGCACGGGACGGCCTCGGCACAGCTCGGACGGCACGGGACGGCCTTGGCGAGGCTCGGGACGGCATGGGACAGCACGGGACGGCACGGGACGGCCTCGGCACAGCTCGGACGGCACGGGACGGCCTTGGCGAGGCTCGGGACGGCATGGGACAGCACGGGACGGCCTCGGCACAGCTCGGGACGGCACGAGACGCGCATGGGACGGCCTTGGTGAGGCTCGGACGGCACGGGACGCGCATGGGACGGCCTTGGTGAGGCTCGGACGGCACGGGACGCGCATGGGACATCATGGGACGCACATGGGACACCTTATGGGGATCATCAAGGGACGTTGCACGGGACATTCTTTCCCACGAAGGGCATTTACATGGGACATCTTAGGAGTCGAGAGCCGGCACATGGGACAACGTAGTTCACACGCACGGAACACTTTACTTTCGTTTGGAACGTCGTGGGATCTTTATGTCCCCATTAGCACCGAACCTTTAACATGCTAGGAAGCTATGTTCGATCTTCTCGAAGTGTCGATGGAACTTCGATGGATACACATCCGATCCGATGTTATGATGATGTACTTTCTCCGAGATCGATGTTGGGGCCGTATTCCGATGTCATGATGATGTACTTTCTCCGAGATCGATGGGACGGCCTTGGTAAGGCATGGTTCGG
>NW_028238243.1:195000-200000 GCF_041429995.1 Eschscholzia californica
AGAACATGCAACACCTTTTCCAAAGGAACCCGCAGTAACCTATCTCCAGGTACTGTCCCGAGCCATTTCCTATGACAAGGGAACCCGTGCAATATGCTTCTCTCGCATACGCTAGGCCGGCCTCATGGGTTGCGCCACGAGGATGCTCACTTTCGTGCATACCATGCTAAGGATGGGCGAGCTCCCATCCACGAGGTCTTGGCATATGCTGGATGCATATGAGGAAGGGAGACCACCCCCTCCTAAGGTGCAAACTTCTTGTTTTGCCTATTTCCACAAGGAAACATCAATCCTTTTAACCAGGCATACTCTCGTCCAAATGACCCTTCGTATCCTTGACAAAGTCTTGAATGCCACGGGCGTCCCGTGCATGGCCTAAGGAAGCTTGCTTGGCACTCTTGCCCTATCTCGACCTCGTATTCGGCCCTACGGCCTATATGCTCGTACGTGCTCCTAGCACTCGTCACGTCATATGCATGCTCAACAATATGCACGTGACATACTCCCCCACTTGTAATGTCGACGTCCTCGTCGACCAAGTTTGGAGTATCACTTCAATCTTCTGCCTCCACTCCGATGCTACCACTGCACCTTCATGTCTTCGGCATACCGCACCTCCGTGCGAACTACACAGTCTCATCGTGTAGGCATCCCGCAGGATTACTTCAGTCTTCTGCTTTGCATCCACTGATGCGTTAGGATAATGGACTTCCCTACCATTCATCCATGCTCAATGTCGCTTCTCTGTTGCAGCCTCCGCCGCTCCTCGAACTCAGGTACCTCACCTCCTCGGCTTCACCTCGAGTTGGCATCTCGATTGTCACCTTCCATCTCTGCTTTTGTGACCAATCTTGCCATGCGTATCGCAGTAAACTGCGACACAACTCGTCACCCTGGTACCTCAGCAACCGTTGCCTTCACCCGAGTTAGCATCTCGACGCCACTGCGTCTTGCCATGTGCCTGCAATGTTGCCATCGCAAAGCAACTCGTCTTCAATGTCACTCACCTCTGGATCAGACCCAACGTACCCATGTACTTCACGTTCTGACTCCTTGGTTTGCTTGTTCATTGAGACCCTCATTACGCCCTCCGGCTCCTCACATCAAGTGCACTCTGGTACCTAAGCATCACTACTTGCACCCTTTGAGTGTATACCACTTGAACTCTTCGCAATGTCGCCCCTCTCTCGACGACCCTTGCCTCGTATGCGCCTCCGCGCCTGCACCTCTGTGCACATCTCAAACTCGCGCCTCCGCGCTTGCGCCACATGCGCTCGGCATCATCCGTGCCATCCCTTCCTCGGGAAATTGTCGTGTTGCCTTCGATGTCCACTAAACGAGCACGGTAGCTTTCTCTCCGCGAGAACTACATGGTACCAAACCATCCACCATTGGCATACTCTTGGGAACGTCCTCTTGACTTACATCCAGACACACACTTGCCATTTAATCATTGGCGATGCTCCTTAACCCGAGCATCTTGGTAGGCTCGTGTCCCTCTTGAACACATCCGAACGTACCACCGCATAAGTTCCAACACATCTTATGCAGCACCATACGGCTTACAACTCAACTGCAAACTCGACGTTTTCATATGTATCTGACGATATGAACTTAGTCCCAACTATCTTCAGACTTGAACGATGCTTAATGTCACCACGACACACCATTCTGAAATCCCATAACGTGAGCTGATCTCTTCTCAGTCACCACGTACTCATTGCACACTGTAGGCTTGAACTCGGTTCCAACTTACCTCCAATGCATAACTCAAACATGGGCCGATCCACTTCAGATACAACGACCCTCATATTACTTGACGGCTTGAACTCGGTTCCAACTACCATCAGTACTTCACTTGGTCTCGTGAATCTGTCATCTAGACTTCACACCAATATGTCCATAAGCTTCAATGTTGGTTTCGGCTTATAGCACTCATGCGACATACCTCACACAACTGTGTTAGCATATCCATGTCTCATCTCAAGTGAGTCCATTCTCTTTGGAACTCAAATGCGCTTACAATGCTCCGTGCCGAACTCTATCGTGCACCATACCACATAAGCACAACTTGATCTAGCACCAACTTGTCCAACGATGTACTCTGTCCATCTATCTCACTCTTGACCCCTGTCTTCTGTAAGTAGCTTGAACTCACAACATCACAAGTCACTCGATGCTACCTTCGGCTTAAGCATAAGAGAGTATCCTTCAACACCTTGTTGCCATACCCTGCTCTAACGCTCAAGTATCACTTGGATCAACATAGCTCCACTCTCGGATGCCAATCCAACAAGCTTACTCAGACTAGCTTACCACAAGCTCTCAGCCCGACTCTACTTGCCATCTTGGTACACTTCTTACCAAGCATGTTGTCCACACAAAGGACTCTAACATATGATGTACCCAATGCGCACCAAATCGTACTGAGCATTACTGCACTAAGCTCGCACACGACTCACCGTGCCATTCTTGGTTCATCTCATCTCTGCACTTGTCCTTACCTCCAAAGGACTCAAGTATATATGGTACCTTCTTGTCAACCAAGCCACACTGAACTCTTACAGCTTGCACATGACTCCTTGTGTCAATACGGTTCCATTACATATCTAGCATATGTCCTTCATCTCAAAGGAACATAGACCCAAGTATAGCTACCACCGTAGCATCCGTGCACACGGCCTATTCCTTCCGTCGGAACTCTCGTCGCCTTATGCACCATGCATCCCCCGACAAAGGTCCCATCTTGCACTATAGCTTCAGAGACCATACCATCTTGAATGCATCTCACTCTGAAAGCCATCTCTTGGAATCATGCTCTCCACGTAGCTCTTCATACACACTCCAGTATACCACATACCATAGTGGGAGAATCACTAAGCTCTTCGTCAACTCTTCGAGCATAGATACCATCTCTTTGAACCTGCCGTCCAGGCTCTAGAAGTATGCTTCCAAACATACCACATGTTCTTAGGCATATCTTCGTGCTTGTCACCTCAAGCTCCCAAAACACATCCATTTGCCACAATCACTAGGCTCTTGGAACATACCTTGTAAGCTATCGAGCTCTAAGTCCACCCATCACTGGGACCAGAGCAATATACTCTATGGCCTATCCACTAGGCTATCACCTCAACTGTCGAATGGGATCAAAGCATAATATTCTTCTTGCCATCCCAGAGGCTCTAATCACAATTCTCGTATGGGATCAGAGCACCATAATCTATAGCCTGATATCCAGGCTCTGATACCAATTCTCATATGGGATCAGAACACAATCCATTAGCTTGCTCTTCAAGCTCTGATACCAATTGTCACGGCCTTTTTATCACGTTAGGTCGACCCGGCATATTATGCTCAAAGACACGGGTCGATAGTGCGGAATATCAAAATCCTAACGTACCGTGCGGCGCTATGTATTCCCTCCTAACACATAGCCAGCCTTCCCGAACATATTCGGAGCATCTCGACTATCAAGTCATCTTGGTTTCCAACCAACAATGCGGCATGACATCAACGTGTCCCAACCTACGAGCATAGCTCGAGCCGTCCCGTATAACGCTTCCTTGAGTCATAGACTCTCGCCCACTATAAAGGATACCAACATATGTGCGGAGCACACCAAGCCGCATATGCGGATCTTGCCATCTAGTCTCAAGCATCCGGCACCTTATCATCTAGGCTACCATCCGGACATTGGGCATAGGAGCATCCATCCCTAATAAGCTACCTCATGCCCAACATAGCACATCAAGGCTTGGCCCCTTGAATAGCTCAATCCTCCTTATGGAATATGCTAGCACGACGCACGCCTCGCCATGGCATGAGAACATGCAACACCTTTTCCAAAGGAACCCGCAGTAACCTATCTCCAGGTACTGTCCCGAGCCATTTCCTATGACAAGGGAACCCGTGCAATATGCTTCTCTCGCATACGCTAGGCCGGCCTCATGGGTTGCGCCACGAGGATGCTCACTTTCGTGCATACCATGCTAAGGATGGGCGAGCTCCCATCCACGAGGTCTTGGCATATGCTGGATGCATATGAGGAAGGGAGACCACCCCCTCCTAAGGTGCAAACTTCTTGTTTTGCCTATTTCCACAAGGAAACATCAATCCTTTTAACCAGGCATACTCTCGTCCAAATGACCCTTCGTATCCTTGACAAAGTCTTGAATGCCACGGGCGTCCCGTGCATGGCCTAAGGAAGCTTGCTTGGCACTCTTGCCCTATCTCGACCTCGTATTCGGCCCTACGGCCTATATGCTCGTACGTGCTCCTAGCACTCGTCACGTCATATGCATGCTCAACAATATGCACGTGACACTGGGACGCCCTTGCCACAGCTCGGGACGGCCTGGGACGGCCTCGGCACAGCTCGGGACGGCCTGGGACGCCCGAGACTTTGCTCGGGACGGCCTGGGACGTCCGAGACTTTGCTCGGGACGGCCTGGGACGCCCGAGACTTGGCTCGGGACGGCCTGGGACGCCCTCGCTCCAGCTCGGGACGCCCTGGGACGGCCTCGACACAGCTCGGGACGGCCTGGGACGTCCGAGACTTTGCTCGGGCCGGCCTGGGACGCCCGAGACTTGGCTCGGGACGGCCTGGGACGCGCTCGGCACAGCTCGGCACAGGCCGGGACGCCCGAGCCGAGCTTCGGGTCGCACGAAATCTCTTCGTATTCCGACATATTAGAAGCTTCCCATCATGTAGTAGGCCGAGCTTTGCCCTTTGGATGCCCTATGGTGCTTGGCGAGCACTAGGGAACGTGCCAGCACAAGTGCTGTGCACGCTCTGGGGAAGGAGCTCAACCCTCCCCCTTATAGTGCAAAGTTATTGTTTTTCCTATTTTCACAAGGAAACATCAATTTTTTAACCAAGCATACTGGGCCTTTACTCCTTCGTTACTCGTCGGAATCCAGCAAACTTATACTCGTTGGAAAGGTCTTTTCGCAAGGATTTTTTTGATATATTATAATAGCGATTCCGATAAATATTT
>NW_028238243.1:210000-212500 GCF_041429995.1 Eschscholzia californica
GGCCTGGGACGCCCGAGACTAGGCTCGGGACGGCCTCGGCACAGCACGGGACGGCCTGGGACGCCCTTGCCACAGCTCGGGACGGCATGGGACGCCCGAGACTTTGCTCGGGACGGCCTGGGACGCCCTTGCCACAGCTCGGGACGGCCTGGGACGGCCTCGGCACAGCTCGGGACGGCCTGGGACGCCCGAGACTTTGCTCGGGACGGCCTGGGACGTCCGAGACTTTGCTCGGGACGGCCTGGGACGCCCGAGACTTGGCTCGGGACGGCCTGGGACGCCCTCGCTCCAGCTCGGGACGCCCTGGGACGGCCTCGACACAGCTCGGGACGGCCTGGGACGTCCGAGACTTTGCTCGGGCCGGCCTGGGACGCCCGAGACTTGGCTCGGGACGGCCTGGGACGCGCTCGGCACAGCTCGGCACAGGCCGGGACGCCCGAGCCGAGCTTCGGGTCGCACGAAATCTCTTCGTATTCCGACATATTAGAAGCTTCCCATCATGTAGTAGGCCGAGCTTTGCCCTTTGGATGCCCTATGGTGCTTGGCGAGCACTAGGGAACGTGCCAGCACAAGTGCTGTGCACGCTCTGGGGAAGGAGCTCAACCCTCCCCCTTATAGTGCAAAGTTATTGTTTTTCCTATTTTCACAAGGAAACATCAATTTTTTAACCAAGCATACTGGGCCTTTACTCCTTCGTTACTCGTCGGAATCCAGCAAACTTATACTCGTTGGAAAGGTCTTTTCGCAAGGATTTTTTTGATATATTATAATAGCGATTCCGATAAATATTTATTTTTCTATGAATTTTTAAGTGAATAAACACCGGAAAATTCATAAAAAATAGAAAAAAAAATATTTTCTTCCGTTTCTTTTCTCCAATAATTCATAAATAATACCTCAATAGTATTAATGAAGAGAGAGTCGAAATGGCCCGGGTGGATTTCGAAATGTCCCACGACCCCATAGAATGCACGGGCCAGCCGAGCCAAAAGAATGGGACGCGCACGGGACAGCATTGGTCAGGCTCGGGACGGCACGGGACAGCACGGGACGCGCATGGGACGGCACGGGACGCGAATGGGACGGCCTTGCTAAGGCTCGGGACGGCATGGGACAGCACGGGACGCGAATGGGACGGCCTTGCTAAGGCTCGGGACGGCATGGGACAGCTCGGGACGCGCATGGGACGGCCTTGGTGAGGCTCGGGACGGCCTTGGTCAGGCTCGGGACGGCATGTCACGGCCCTGGTGAGGCTCGGACGGCACGGGACGCGCATGGGACGGCACGGGACGGCCTGGGACGGCCTTTGTGAGGCTCGGACGGCACGGGACGCGCATGGGACGGCCTTGGCGAGGCTCGGGACGGCATGGGACAGCACGGGACGGCCTCGGCACAGCTCGGACGGCACGGGACGCGCATGGGACGGCCTTGGCGAGGCTCGGGACGGCATGGGACAGCACGGGACGGCACGGGACGGCCTCGGCACAGCTCGGACGGCACGGGACGGCCTTGGCGAGGCTCGGGACGGCATGGGACAGCACGGGACGGCACGGGACGGCCTCGGCACAGCTCGGACGGCACGGGACGGCCTTGGCGAGGCTCGGGACGGCATGGGACAGCACGGGACGGCACGGGACGGCCTCGGCACAGCTCGGACGGCACGGGACGGCCTTGGCGAGGCTCGGGACGGCATGGGACAGCACGGGACGGCCTCGGCACAGCTCGGGACGGCACGAGACGCGCATGGGACGGCCTTGGTGAGGCTCGGACGGCACGGGACGCGCATGGGACGGCCTTGGTGAGGCTCGGACGGCACGGGACGCGCATGGGACATCATGGGACGCACATGGGACACCTTATGGGGATCATCAAGGGACGTTGCACGGGACATTCTTTCCCACGAAGGGCATTTACATGGGACATCTTAGGAGTCGAGAGCCGGCACATGGGACAACGTAGTTCACACGCACGGAACACTTTACTTTCGTTTGGAACGTCGTGGGATCTTTATGTCCCCATTAGCACCGAACCTTTAACATGCTAGGAAGCTATGTTCGATCTTCTCGAAGTGTCGATGGAACTTCGATGGATACACATCCGATCCGATGTTATGATGATGTACTTTCTCCGAGATCGATGTTGGGGCCGTATTCCGATGTCATGATGATGTACTTTCTCCGAGATCGATGGGACGGCCTTGGTAAGGCATGGTTCGGCCTTGGTAAGGCATGGGTCGGCCTTGCTAAGGCATGGGACGCGCATGGGATGGCCTTCGTAAGGCATGGGACGGTCTTGTAAGGCACGGGACGCGCATGGGACGGCCTTGTAAGGCATGGGACGACCTTCGTAAGGCGTGGGTCGGCCTTGTAAGGCTCGGGACGCCATGGGACGGCACGGGACAGCACGGGACGCGCAAGGGACGGCCTTGGTATGCCTCGGGACGGCCTTGGTAAGGCTCGGGACGGCCTTGGTATGCCTCGGGACGCCATGGGACAGCTGG
>NW_028238244.1:2500-5000 GCF_041429995.1 Eschscholzia californica
GGAAAGGTCTTTTCACAAGGATTCTTTTGATATATAATAATAGCGATTCCGATAAATATTTATTTT
This sequence comes from Eschscholzia californica, assembly GCF_041429995.1. Taxonomy (NCBI): domain Eukaryota; kingdom Viridiplantae; phylum Streptophyta; class Magnoliopsida; order Ranunculales; family Papaveraceae; genus Eschscholzia; species Eschscholzia californica. The sequence continues at coordinate 2,567 of NW_028238244.1, forward strand.
TTTATGAATTTTTAAGTGAATAAACAATTAAAAATTCAAAAAAAATAGAAAAAAAATATTTTTTTCCCGATTCTTTCTCCAATATTCCTGATAAATACCCACACACCCACATATGGAGAATGGTCGAAAATGCTCGAGTGGATATCGAGATGTCCGACGAAGCACCACTTGGAAGGGCCGAGGCACGGGACGCCCGGGCTGTTGCTCGGGCCGGCACGGGACGCGCATGGGACAGCCCGGGACGGCATGGGACGCCCTCGCTACAGCTCGGGACGGCCAGGTACGCCCGAGACTTGGCTCGGGACGGCCTGGGACGCCCTCGCCACCATAGCTCGGGACGGCCTGGGACGCCCGAGACTAGGCTCGGGACGGCCTCGGCACAGCTCGGGACGGCCTGGGACGCCCTTGCCACAGCTCGGGACGGCATGGGACGCCCGAGACTTTGCTCGGGACGGCCTGGGACGCCCTTGCCACAGCTCGGGACGGCCTGGGACGCCCGAGACTTTGCTCGGGACGGCCTGGGACGGCCTCGGCACAGCTCGGGACGGCCTGGGACGCCCGAGACTTTGCTCGGGACGGCCTGGGACGTCCGAGACTTTGCTCGGGACGGCCTGGGACGTCCGAGACTTTGCTCGGGACGGCCTGGGACGCCCGAGACTTGGCTCGGGACGGCCTGGGACGCCCTCGCTACAGCTCGGGACGCCCGAGACTTGGCTCGGGACGGCCTGGGACGCCCGAGACTTGGCTCGGGACGGCCTGGGACGCCCGAGACTTGGCTCGGGACGGCCTGGGACGCGCTCGGCACAGCTCGGGACAGGCCGGGACGCCCGAGCCGAGCTTCGGGTCGCACGAAATCTCTTCGTATTCCGACATATTAGAAGCTTCCCATCATGTAGTAGGCCGAGCTTTGCCCTTTGGATGCCCTATGGTGCTTGGCGAGCACTAGGGAACGTGCCAGCACAAGTGCTGTGCACGCTCTGGGGAAGGAGCTCAACCCTCCCCCTTATAGTGCAAAGTTATTGTTTTGCCTATTTTCACAAGGAAACATCAATTTTTTAACCAAGCATACTGGGCCTTTACTCCTTCGTTACTCGTCGGAATCCAGCAAACTTATACTCGTTGGAAAGGCCTTTTCGCAAGGATTTTTTTGATATATTATAATAGCGATTCCGATAAATATTTATTTTTCTATGAATTTTTAAGTGAATAAACACCGGAAAATTCATAAAAAATAGAAAAAAAAATATTTTCTTCCGTTTCTTTTCTCCAATAATTCATAAATAATACCTCAATAGTATAAATGAAGAGAGAGTCGAAATGGCCCGGGTGGGTTTCGAAATGTCCCACGACCCCATAGAATGCACGGGCCAGCCGAGCCAAAGCAGGGGACGCGCATGGGACAGCAGGGGACGCGCACGGGACAGCGTCCCTATGGCTCGGGACGGCATGGGACAGTACGGGACGCCCTTGGTAAAGCTCGGGAATCCCATCGGACGCGCATGGGACGGCCTTGCTAAGGCTCGGGACGGGCTTGCTAAGGCTCGGGACGGATGGGACAGCACGGGACGCGCATCGGACGGCCTTGCTAAGGCTCGGGACGGCATGGAACAGCACGGGACGGCCTTGGTGAGGCTCGGGACGGCATGGGACAGCACGGGACGGCCTTGGTGAGGCTCGGGACGGCATGGGACAGCACGGGACGGCCTTGGTAAGGCTCGGGACGGCATGGGACAGCACGGGACGGCCTTGGTAAGGCTCGGGACGGCATGGGACAGCACGGGACGGCCTTGGTGAGGCACGGGACGGCCTCGGTGAGGCTCGGGACGGCATGGGACAGCACGGGACGGCCTTGCTAAGGCTCGGGATGGCCTGGGACGGCCTTGGTGAGGCTTGGACGGCACGGGACGCGCATGGGACAGCATGTGACGGCCTTGGTAAGGCTGGGCACGGCATGGGACGCACATGGGACACCTTATGGGGATCATCAAGGGACGTTGCACGGGACATTCTTAGCCATGAAGGGCCTTCACATGGGACATCTTAGGAGTCAAGAGCCGGCACATGGGACAATGGAGTTCACACGCACGGAACACTTCGGCTACTTCCGTTCGGAACGTCGTGGGATCTTTATGTCCCCATTAGCACCGACGCATCAACATGCTAGGAAGCTAGGTCCGAACTTCTCGAAGTGTCGATGGCACTTGGACGGATACGCATCCGATCCGATGTTATGATGATGTACTTTCTCCGATATCGATGTCGGGGTGTATTCCGATGTTATGATGTACTTTCTCCGAGATCGATGGGACGACCTTGGTAAGGCATGGGTCGGCCTTGGTAAGGCTCGGACGGCACGGGACGCGCATGGGACGGCCTTAGTAAGGCTCGGGACAAAATGGGACAGCACGGGACGCCATGGGACGGCCTTGGTAAG
>NW_028238244.1:35000-37500 GCF_041429995.1 Eschscholzia californica
TCCAACAAACTTGCATTCGTTGGAAAGGTCTTTTCACAAGGATTCTTTTGATATATAATAATAGCGATTCCGATAAATATTTATTTTTTTATGAATTTTTAAGTGAATAAACAATTAAAAATTCAAAAAAAATAGAAAAAAAATATTTTTTTCCCGATTCTTTCTCCAATATTCCTGATAAATACCCACACACCCACATATGGAGAATGGTCGAAAATGCTCGAGTGGATATCGAGATGTCCGACGAAGCACCACTTGGAAGGGCCGAGGCACGGGACGCCCGGGCTGTTGCTCGGGCCGGCACGGGACGCGCATGGGACAGCCCGGGACGGCATGGGACGCCCTCGCTACAGCTCGGGACGGCCAGGTACGCCCGAGACTTGGCTCGGGACGGCCTGGGACGCCCTCGCCATAGCTCGGGACGGCCTGGGACGCCCGAGACTAGGCTCGGGACGGCCTCGGCACAGCTCGGGACGGCCTGGGACGCCCTTGCCACAGCTCGGGACGGCATGGGACGCCCGAGACTTTGCTCGGGACGGCCTGGGACGCCCTTGCCACAGCTCGGGACGGCCTGGGACGCCCGAGACTTTGCTCGGGACGGCCTGGGACGGCCTCGGCACAGCTCGGGACGGCCTGGGACGCCCGAGACTTTGCTCGGGACGGCCTGGGACGTCCGAGACTTTGCTCGGGACGGCCTGGGACGTCCGAGACTTTGCTCGGGACGGCCTGGGACGCCCGAGACTTGGCTCGGGACGGCCTGGGACGCCCTCGCTACAGCTCGGGACGCCCGAGACTTGGCTCGGGACGGCCTGGGACGCCCGAGACTTGGCTCGGGACGGCCTGGGACGCCCGAGACTTGGCTCGGGACGGCCTGGGACGCGCTCGGCACAGCTCGGGACAGGCCGGGACGCCCGAGCCGAGCTTCGGGTCGCACGAAATCTCTTCGTATTCCGACATATTAGAAGCTTCCCATCATGTAGTAGGCCGAGCTTTGCCCTTTGGATGCCCTATGGTGCTTGGCGAGCACTAGGGAACGTGCCAGCACAAGTGCTGTGCACGCTCTGGGGAAGGAGCTCAACCCTCCCCCTTATAGTGCAAAGTTATTGTTTTGCCTATTTTCACAAGGAAACATCAATTTTTTAACCAAGCATACTGGGCCTTTACTCCTTCGTTACTCGTCGGAATCCAGCAAACTTATACTCGTTGGAAAGGCCTTTTCGCAAGGATTTTTTTGATATATTATAATAGCGATTCCGATAAATATTTATTTTTCTATGAATTTTTAAGTGAATAAACACCGGAAAATTCATAAAAAATAGAAAAAAAAATATTTTCTTCCGTTTCTTTTCTCCAATAATTCATAAATAATACCTCAATAGTATAAATGAAGAGAGAGTCGAAATGGCCCGGGTGGGTTTCGAAATGTCCCACGACCCCATAGAATGCACGGGCCAGCCGAGCCAAAGCAGGGGACGCGCATGGGACAGCAGGGGACGCGCACGGGACAGCGTCCCTATGGCTCGGGACGGCATGGGACAGTACGGGACGCCCTTGGTAAAGCTCGGGAATCCCATCGGACGCGCATGGGACGGCCTTGCTAAGGCTCGGGACGGGCTTGCTAAGGCTCGGGACGGATGGGACAGCACGGGACGCGCATCGGACGGCCTTGCTAAGGCTCGGGACGGCATGGAACAGCACGGGACGGCCTTGGTGAGGCTCGGGACGGCATGGGACAGCACGGGACGGCCTTGGTGAGGCTCGGGACGGCATGGGACAGCACGGGACGGCCTTGGTAAGGCTCGGGACGGCATGGGACAGCACGGGACGGCCTTGGTAAGGCTCGGGACGGCATGGGACAGCACGGGACGGCCTTGGTGAGGCACGGGACGGCCTCGGTGAGGCTCGGGACGGCATGGGACAGCACGGGACGGCCTTGCTAAGGCTCGGGATGGCCTGGGACGGCCTTGGTGAGGCTTGGACGGCACGGGACGCGCATGGGACAGCATGTGACGGCCTTGGTAAGGCTGGGCACGGCATGGGACGCACATGGGACACCTTATGGGGATCATCAAGGGACGTTGCACGGGACATTCTTAGCCATGAAGGGCCTTCACATGGGACATCTTAGGAGTCAAGAGCCGGCACATGGGACAATGGAGTTCACACGCACGGAACACTTCGGCTACTTCCGTTCGGAACGTCGTGGGATCTTTATGTCCCCATTAGCACCGACGCATCAACATGCTAGGAAGCTAGGTCCGAACTTCTCGAAGTGTCGATGGCACTTGGACGGATACGCATCCGATCCGATGTTATGATGATGTACTTTCTCCGATATCGATGTCGGGGTGTATTCCGATGTTATGATGTACTTTCTCCGAGATCGATGGGACGACCTTGGTAAGGCATGGGTCGGCCTTGGTAAGGCTCGGACGGCACGGGACGCGCATGGGACGGCCTTAGTAAGGCTCGGGACAAAATGGGACAGCACGGGACGCCA
>NW_028238245.1:5000-7500 GCF_041429995.1 Eschscholzia californica
GTGTATCCATCGAAGTTCCATCGACACTTCGAGAAGATCGAACATAGCTTCCTAGCATGTTAAAGGTTCGGTGCTAATGGAGACATAAAGATCCCACGACGTTCCAAAGGAAAGTAAAGTGTTCCGTGCGTGTGAACTACGTTGTCCCATGTGCCGGCGCTCGACTCCTAAGATGTCCCATGTAAATGCCCTTCGTGGGAAAGAATGTCCCGTGCAACGTCCCTTGATGATCCCCATAAGGTGTCCCATGTGCGTCCCATGATGTCCCATGCGCGTCCCGTGCCGGCCCGAGCCTCACCAAGGCCGTCCCATGCGCGTCTCGTGCCGTCCCGAGCTGTGCCGAGGCCGTCCCGTGCTGTCCCATGCCGTCCCGAGCCTCGCCAAGGCCGTCCCGTGCCGTCCGAGCTGTGCCGAGGCCGTCCCGTGCTGTCCCATGCCGTCCCGAGCCTCGCCAAGCCCGTCCCGTGCCGTCCGAGCTGTGCCGAGGCCGTCCCGTGCCGTCCCGTGCTGTCCCATGCCGTCCCGAGCCTCGCCAAGGCCGTCCCATGCGCGTCCCGTGCCGTCCGAGCTGTGCCGAGGCCGTCCCGTGCTGTCCCATGCCGTCCCGAGCCTCGCCAAGGCCGTCCCATGCGCGTCCCGTGCCGTCCGAGCCTCACAAAGGCCGTCCCAGGCCGTCCCGTGCCGTCCCATGCGCGTCCCGTGCCGTCCGAGCCTCACCAGGGCCGTGACATGCCGTCCCGAGCCTTACCAAGGCCGTCCCGTGCCTGACCAAGGCCGTCCCGTGCCTCACCAAGGCCGTCCCGTGCCTCACCAAGGCCGTCCCTTGCGCGTCCCGTGCCGTCCCGAGCCTCACCAAGGCCGTCCCATGCGCGTCCCGTGCTGTCCCATGCGCGTCCCGAGCTGTCCCATGCCGTCCCGAGCCTTAGCAAGGCCGTCCCATTCGCGTCCCGTGCTGTCCCATGCGCGTCCCGTGCCGTCCCGAGCCTGACCAATGCTGTCCCGTGCGCGTCCCATTCTTTTGGCTCGGCTGGCCCGTGCATTCTATGGGGTCGTGGGACATTTCGAAATCCACCCGGGCCATTTCGACTCTCTCTTCATTAATACTATTGAGGTATTATTTATGAATTATTGGAGAAAAGAAACGGAAGAAAATATTTTTTTTTCTATTTTTTATGAATTTTCCGGTGTTTATTCACTTAAAAATTCATAGAAAAATAAATATTTATCGGAATCGCTATTATAATATATCAAAAAAATCCTTGCGAAAAGACCTTTCCAACGAGTATAAGTTTGCTGGATTCCGACGAGTAACGAAGGAGTAAAGACCCAGTATGCTTGGTTAAAAAATTGATGTTTCCTTGTGAAAATAGGAAAAACAATAACTTTGCACTATAAGGGGGAGGGTTGAGCTCCTTCCCCAGAGCGTGCACAGCACTTGTGCTGGCACGTTCCCTAGTGCTCGCCAAGCACCATAGGGCATCCAAAGGGCAAAGCTCGGCCTACTACATGATGGGAAGCTTCTAATATGTCGGAATACGAAGAGATTTCGTGCGACCCGAAGCTCGGCTCGGGCGTCCCGGCCTGTCCCGAGCTGTGCCGAGCGCGTCCCAGGCCGTCCCGAGCCAAGTCTCGGGCGTCCCAGGCCGTCCCGAGCCAAGTCTCGGACGTCCCAGGCCGTCCCGAGCTGTGTCGAGGCCGTCCCAGGGCGTCCCGAGCTGTAGCGAGGGCGTCCCAGGCCGTCCCGAGCCAAGTCTCGGGCGTCCCAGGCCGTCCCGAGCAAAGTCTCGGACGTCCCAGGCCGTCCCGAGCAAAGTCTCGGGCGTCCCAGGCCGTCCCGAGCAAAGTCTCGGACGTCCCAGGCCGTCCCGAGCAAAGTCTCGGGCGTCCCAGGCCGTCCCGAGCTGTGGCAAGGGCGTCCCAGGCCGTCCCGAGCAAAGTCTCGAGCGTCCCATGCCGTCCCGAGCTGTGGCAAGGGCGTCCAAGGCCGTCCCGAGCTGTGCCGAGGCCGTCCCGAGCCTAGTCTCGGGCGTCCCAGGCCGTCCCGAGCTATGGCGAGGGCGTCCCAGGCCGTCCCGAGCTATGGCGAGGGCGTCCCAGGCCGTCCCGAGCCAAGTCTCGGGCGTACCTGGCCGTCCCGAGCTGTAGCGAGGGCGTCCCGTGCCGTCCCGTGCTGTCCCATGCGCGTCCCGTGCCGGCCCGAGCAACAGCTCGGGCGTCCCGTGCCTCGGCCCTTCCAAGTGGTGCTTCGTCGGACATCTCGATATCCACTCGAGCATTTTCGACCATTCTCCATATGTGGGTGTGTGGGTATTTATCAGGAATATTGGAGAAAGAATCGGGAAAAAAATATTTTTTTTCTATTTTTTTTGAATTTTTAATTGTTTATTCACTTAAAAATTCATAAAAAAATAAATATTTATCGGAATCGCTATTATTATATATCAAAAGAATCCTTGTGAAAAGACCTTTCCAACGAATGCAAGTTTGTTGGATTTGGACG
>NW_028238245.1:37500-40000 GCF_041429995.1 Eschscholzia californica
TTGTCCCATGTGCCGGCGCTCGACTCCTAAGATGTCCCATGTAAATGCCCTTCGTGGGAAAGAATGTCCCGTGCAACGTCCCTTGATGATCCCCATAAGGTGTCCCATGTGCGTCCCATGATGTCCCATGCGCGTCCCGTGCCGGCCCGAGCCTCACCAAGGCCGTCCCATGCGCGTCTCGTGCCGTCCCGAGCTGTGCCGAGGCCGTCCCGTGCTGTCCCATGCCGTCCCGAGCCTCGCCAAGGCCGTCCCGTGCCGTCCGAGCTGTGCCGAGGCCGTCCCGTGCTGTCCCATGCCGTCCCGAGCCTCGCCAAGCCCGTCCCGTGCCGTCCGAGCTGTGCCGAGGCCGTCCCGTGCCGTCCCGTGCTGTCCCATGCCGTCCCGAGCCTCGCCAAGGCCGTCCCATGCGCGTCCCGTGCCGTCCGAGCTGTGCCGAGGCCGTCCCGTGCTGTCCCATGCCGTCCCGAGCCTCGCCAAGGCCGTCCCATGCGCGTCCCGTGCCGTCCGAGCCTCACAAAGGCCGTCCCAGGCCGTCCCGTGCCGTCCCATGCGCGTCCCGTGCCGTCCGAGCCTCACCAGGGCCGTGACATGCCGTCCCGAGCCTTACCAAGGCCGTCCCGTGCCTGACCAAGGCCGTCCCGTGCCTCACCAAGGCCGTCCCGTGCCTCACCAAGGCCGTCCCTTGCGCGTCCCGTGCCGTCCCGAGCCTCACCAAGGCCGTCCCATGCGCGTCCCGTGCTGTCCCATGCGCGTCCCGAGCTGTCCCATGCCGTCCCGAGCCTTAGCAAGGCCGTCCCATTCGCGTCCCGTGCTGTCCCATGCGCGTCCCGTGCCGTCCCGAGCCTGACCAATGCTGTCCCGTGCGCGTCCCATTCTTTTGGCTCGGCTGGCCCGTGCATTCTATGGGGTCGTGGGACATTTCGAAATCCACCCGGGCCATTTCGACTCTCTCTTCATTAATACTATTGAGGTATTATTTATGAATTATTGGAGAAAAGAAACGGAAGAAAATATTTTTTTTTCTATTTTTTATGAATTTTCCGGTGTTTATTCACTTAAAAATTCATAGAAAAATAAATATTTATCGGAATCGCTATTATAATATATCAAAAAAATCCTTGCGAAAAGACCTTTCCAACGAGTATAAGTTTGCTGGATTCCGACGAGTAACGAAGGAGTAAAGACCCAGTATGCTTGGTTAAAAAATTGATGTTTCCTTGTGAAAATAGGAAAAACAATAACTTTGCACTATAAGGGGGAGGGTTGAGCTCCTTCCCCAGAGCGTGCACAGCACTTGTGCTGGCACGTTCCCTAGTGCTCGCCAAGCACCATAGGGCATCCAAAGGGCAAAGCTCGGCCTACTACATGATGGGAAGCTTCTAATATGTCGGAATACGAAGAGATTTCGTGCGACCCGAAGCTCGGCTCGGGCGTCCCGGCCTGTCCCGAGCTGTGCCGAGCGCGTCCCAGGCCGTCCCGAGCCAAGTCTCGGGCGTCCCAGGCCGTCCCGAGCCAAGTCTCGGACGTCCCAGGCCGTCCCGAGCTGTGTCGAGGCCGTCCCAGGGCGTCCCGAGCTGTAGCGAGGGCGTCCCAGGCCGTCCCGAGCCAAGTCTCGGGCGTCCCAGGCCGTCCCGAGCAAAGTCTCGGACGTCCCAGGCCGTCCCGAGCAAAGTCTCGGGCGTCCCAGGCCGTCCCGAGCAAAGTCTCGGACGTCCCAGGCCGTCCCGAGCAAAGTCTCGGGCGTCCCAGGCCGTCCCGAGCTGTGGCAAGGGCGTCCCAGGCCGTCCCGAGCAAAGTCTCGAGCGTCCCATGCCGTCCCGAGCTGTGGCAAGGGCGTCCAAGGCCGTCCCGAGCTGTGCCGAGGCCGTCCCGAGCCTAGTCTCGGGCGTCCCAGGCCGTCCCGAGCTATGGCGAGGGCGTCCCAGGCCGTCCCGAGCTATGGCGAGGGCGTCCCAGGCCGTCCCGAGCCAAGTCTCGGGCGTACCTGGCCGTCCCGAGCTGTAGCGAGGGCGTCCCGTGCCGTCCCGTGCTGTCCCATGCGCGTCCCGTGCCGGCCCGAGCAACAGCTCGGGCGTCCCGTGCCTCGGCCCTTCCAAGTGGTGCTTCGTCGGACATCTCGATATCCACTCGAGCATTTTCGACCATTCTCCATATGTGGGTGTGTGGGTATTTATCAGGAATATTGGAGAAAGAATCGGGAAAAAAATATTTTTTTTCTATTTTTTTTGAATTTTTAATTGTTTATTCACTTAAAAATTCATAAAAAAATAAATATTTATCGGAATCGCTATTATTATATATCAAAAGAATCCTTGTGAAAAGACCTTTCCAACGAATGCAAGTTTGTTGGATTTGGACGAGTAACGAAGGAGCAAAGGCCGAGTATGCTTGGTTAAAAATTTGATGTTTCCTTGTGAAAATAGGGAAAACAATAACTTTGCACTATATAGGGGAGGGGTGAGCTCCCTCCCCAGGCCGTGCACAGCCCTTGGGCTGGCAG
>NW_028238246.1:0-2500 GCF_041429995.1 Eschscholzia californica
AGGCCGTCCCATGGCGTCCCGCGCTGTCCCATGCCGTCCCGAGCCTTACCAAGGACGTCCCGTGCTGTCCCGAGCCTTACTAAGGCCGTCCCAGGCCGTCCCGAGCCTTACCAAGGCCGTCCCATGGCGTCCCGTGCTGTCCCATTTTGTCCCGAGCCTTACTAAGGCCGTCCCATGCGCGTCCCGTGCCGTCCGAGCCTTACCAAGGCCGACCCATGCCTTACCAAGGTCGTCCCATCGATCTCGGAGAAAGTACATCATAACATCGGAATACACCCCGACATCGATATCGGAGAAAGTACATCATCATAACATCGGATCGGATGCGTATCCGTCCAAGTGCCATCGACACTTCGAGAAGTTCGGACCTAGCTTCCTAGCATGTTGATGCGTCGGTGCTAATGGGGACATAAAGATCCCACGACGTTCCGAACGGAAGTAGCCGAAGTGTTCCGTGCGTGTGAACTCCATTGTCCCATGTGCCGGCTCTTGACTCCTAAGATGTCCCATGTGAAGGCCCTTCATGGCTAAGAATGTCCCGTGCAACGTCCCTTGATGATCCCCATAAGGTGTCCCATGTGCGTCCCATGCCGTGCCCAGCCTTACCAAGGCCGTCACATGCTGTCCCATGCGCGTCCCGTGCCGTCCAAGCCTCACCAAGGCCGTCCCAGGCCATCCCGAGCCTTAGCAAGGCCGTCCCGTGCTGTCCCATGCCGTCCCGAGCCTCACCGAGGCCGTCCCGTGCCTCACCAAGGCCGTCCCGTGCTGTCCCATGCCGTCCCGAGCCTTACCAAGGCCGTCCCGTGCTGTCCCATGCCGTCCCGAGCCTTACCAAGGCCGTCCCGTGCTGTCCCATGCCGTCCCGAGCCTCACCAAGGCCGTCCCGTGCTGTCCCATGCCGTCCCGAGCCTCACCAAGGCCGTCCCGTGCTGTTCCATGCCGTCCCGAGCCTTAGCAAGGCCGTCCGATGCGCGTCCCGTGCTGTCCCATCCGTCCCGAGCCTTAGCAAGCCCGTCCCGAGCCTTAGCAAGGCCGTCCCATGCGCGTCCGATGGGATTCCCGAGCTTTACCAAGGGCGTCCCGTACTGTCCCATGCCGTCCCGAGCCATAGGGACGCTGTCCCGTGCGCGTCCCCTGCTGTCCCATGCGCGTCCCCTGCTTTGGCTCGGCTGGCCCGTGCATTCTATGGGGTCGTGGGACATTTCGAAACCCACCCGGGCCATTTCGACTCTCTCTTCATTTATACTATTGAGGTATTATTTATGAATTATTGGAGAAAAGAAACGGAAGAAAATATTTTTTTTTCTATTTTTTATGAATTTTCCGGTGTTTATTCACTTAAAAATTCATAGAAAAATAAATATTTATCGGAATCGCTATTATAATATATCAAAAAAATCCTTGCGAAAAGGCCTTTCCAACGAGTATAAGTTTGCTGGATTCCGACGAGTAACGAAGGAGTAAAGGCCCAGTATGCTTGGTTAAAAAATTGATGTTTCCTTGTGAAAATAGGCAAAACAATAACTTTGCACTATAAGGGGGAGGGTTGAGCTCCTTCCCCAGAGCGTGCACAGCACTTGTGCTGGCACGTTCCCTAGTGCTCGCCAAGCACCATAGGGCATCCAAAGGGCAAAGCTCGGCCTACTACATGATGGGAAGCTTCTAATATGTCGGAATACGAAGAGATTTCGTGCGACCCGAAGCTCGGCTCGGGCGTCCCGGCCTGTCCCGAGCTGTGCCGAGCGCGTCCCAGGCCGTCCCGAGCCAAGTCTCGGGCGTCCCAGGCCGTCCCGAGCCAAGTCTCGGGCGTCCCAGGCCGTCCCGAGCCAAGTCTCGGGCGTCCCGAGCTGTAGCGAGGGCGTCCCAGGCCGTCCCGAGCCAAGTCTCGGGCGTCCCAGGCCGTCCCGAGCAAAGTCTCGGACGTCCCAGGCCGTCCCGAGCAAAGTCTCGGACGTCCCAGGCCGTCCCGAGCAAAGTCTCGGGCGTCCCAGGCCGTCCCGAGCTGTGCCGAGGCCGTCCCAGGCCGTCCCGAGCAAAGTCTCGGGCGTCCCAGGCCGTCCCGAGCTGTGGCAAGGGCGTCCCAGGCCGTCCCGAGCAAAGTCTCGGGCGTCCCATGCCGTCCCGAGCTGTGGCAAGGGCGTCCCAGGCCGTCCCGAGCTGTGCCGAGGCCGTCCCGAGCCTAGTCTCGGGCGTCCCAGGCCGTCCCGAGCTATGGCGAGGGCGTCCCAGGCCGTCCCGAGCCAAGTCTCGGGCGTACCTGGCCGTCCCGAGCTGTAGCGAGGGCGTCCCATGCCGTCCCGGGCTGTCCCATGCGCGTCCCGTGCCGGCCCGAGCAACAGCCCGGGCGTCCCGTGCCTCGGCCCTTCCAAGTGGTGCTTCGTCGGACATCTCGATATCCACTCGAGCATTTTCGACCATTCTCCATATGTGGGTGTGTGGGTATTTATCAGGAATATTGGAGAAAGAATCGGGAAAAAAATATTTTTTTTCTATTTTTTTT
>NW_028238246.1:17500-20000 GCF_041429995.1 Eschscholzia californica
ATATGACGGTCGAAGCTATGGGAGCATCCCTTGAGGATGTGCAAGTGCAAATAAGCGACCTTCGAGAAGAGCAAGGTAGCATCATCGACGAGTTGCGAGCACAGGTGAATGTATTGATGCGGATTGTAGGTACCCAAGACCGAGCCGGAGCAGCAGAAGCGCATCCTCCTCGTGTGCGAGTACCGGATCCAAGATCCTATGGAGGAGCCAGAGATGGCAAGGAGCTCGAGAACTTCTTGTTTGACATGGAGCAATACTTCCGTGCCGTGCGACCCGATGATGAAGACACCAAAGTCTCGATGGCCACAATGTACTTGACGGGGGATGCTAAACTATGGTGGCGCACACGGTACGAAGAGATACAAGCCGGACGTGCCGTCATAGACTCTTGGGAGGATTTGAAAAGAGAGCTCAAGGCTCAATTCCTTCCCGAGAATGTGGAGTATATGGCAAGAAAGAAGCTACGGAAGCTTCAACACACAGGTACCGTTCGGGAATATGTGAAGCAGTTCTCAGCGCTCATGCTCGATATAAAAGATATGTCAGAGAAGGATAAGCTCTTCTGTTTTCTTGAAGGCCTAAAGCCATGGGCACAGACAGAGCTCCAGAGGCAAAGAGTGCAAGACTTGGCCACAGCGCAATCCGCCGCTGAGAGACTCACAGATTTCGCAACGAATGATCAAGAGAGGAAAAAGCCTACGGGCACTGGAGGAAAGCCCAATCCTGGAAGGGGAAAAGGCCATGAACGGAAACCTTACCCCAACCGGGATGGCACAGGGTCGAAGACGGGCGCTACATCGGGAGCCAAAGCTCCGTTGAAGTGCTTCCTTTGTAGTGGCCCCCATCGCATACGTGATTGTCCATCCCGAGCCGCGCTCAATGCATTGAAGGTGTCTTTTGGCGGCAAAGAGGACAAGGAGAGTATGCATGATCCACAAGAAGATGTGGATAGTGACGATGATGATTCAAAGATGGGTGCGCTCCAGGTACTCAATGCTCTTGCGGGCCAATCAAGCGAGAAGCCTAAAGCCTCAAGGGTGCTGATGTACGTCGAATGTAAAATCAATGGCAAGACTACCAAGGTGATGGTAGATACTGGAGCTAGCAACAACTTCGTAGATGCTGCGGAGGCTAAGCGATTGGGTCTAAAGCTTCATAAGGATCCAAGTCGCATGAAGGCCGTTAATTCGGCACCAAAACCCGTAGATGGGGTAGCTCGAGATGTACCCCTCGAGATTGGCAAGTGGTCTGGTAAGACTAACTTTACTTGTGTACCTTTGGATGATTTTCAGGTCATCATTGGGCTAGACTTCATGATGGAGCACAAAATGGTGCCGATGCCGTACTTGGGGAGCATATGTTTCCTTGGAGACAAGCCGTGCATGGTGCCAGTAGTTGCCGAGAAGACTCGAGGCGACAAGATGATTTCAGCGATGCAGCTAGAGAAGGGACTAAAGAAGGGAGAGTTGACATACTTGGCAGCCTTAAAGATGGAGACTACAGGAGTCGATGCAGAACCTGTACCTGCCAAGATCCAAACCATCCTGAAGGAGTTCAGGGATGTTATGCCAGCAAAGCTTCCAAAGTCTCTACCCCCACGACGTGCTGTTGATCATCAAATAGAGATTATTCCAGGAGTTAAGCCACCTGCAAAAGCTCCCTACAGGATGGCTCCACCCGAGTTGGCCGAATTGAGAAAACAACTCGATGAGCTGTTGGAGGCGGGATTCATCCGTCCTTCCAAAGCTCCTTATGGTGCTCCAGTGTTGTTCCAGAAGAAGCACGACGGTAGCTTGCGGTTGTGCGTGGATTTTCGGGCTTTGAACAAGGTGACTGTGAAGAACAAATACCCGATTCCACTTATAGCGGACTTGTTCGATCAGCTCGGTTCGGCAAAGTACTTTTCGAAGTTAGACTTGCGCTCTGGGTATTATCAAGTCCGCGTTGCAGAAGGCGACGAGCCGAAGACCACGTGCGTGACGCGGTATGGGGCGTTTGAGTACTTGGTGATGCCTTTTGGCTTAACCAACGCACCCGCCACGTTTTGTACGTTGATGAACCAGATCTTCCATGAGTTTCTCGACAAGTTCGTGGTGGTGTATCTTGATGATATTGTTGTGTATAGCCACAGTTTGGAAGATCATGCAAAGCACTTGAGAGAAGTGTTTAGGGTCCTGAAGGAGAACCAGCTGTATGTGAAAGAGGAAAAGTGCTCGTTTGCACAAAAACACATAGGTTTTCTGGGCCACATTATTGGTGATGGGCATATCCGGATGGAGATGAAGAAGGTGAAAGCCATCCAAGAGTGGAAGGTGCCAACTTCAGTGTCGGAGCTCAGATCATTTCTCGGACTTGCGAATTACTATCGTAAGTTCATCAGGAGATATTCAGCCAGATCGGCACCTTTGACAGACTTGTTGAAGAAGGATAGGCCCTGGGTTTGGTCGAAGGAATGTCAAGAAGCATTCGAGGACATGAAGCAGCAGGTTGCTAACGATCC
>NW_028238246.1:27500-30000 GCF_041429995.1 Eschscholzia californica
CCTTACTAAGGCCGTCCCATGCGCGTCCCGTGCCGTCCGAGCCTTACCAAGGCCGACCCATGCCTTACCAAGGTCGTCCCATCGATCTCGGAGAAAGTACATCATAACATCGGAATACACCCCGACATCGATATCGGAGAAAGTACATCATCATAACATCGGATCGGATGCGTATCCGTCCAAGTGCCATCGACACTTCGAGAAGTTCGGACCTAGCTTCCTAGCATGTTGATGCGTCGGTGCTAATGGGGACATAAAGATCCCACGACGTTCCGAACGGAAGTAGCCGAAGTGTTCCGTGCGTGTGAACTCCATTGTCCCATGTGCCGGCTCTTGACTCCTAAGATGTCCCATGTGAAGGCCCTTCATGGCTAAGAATGTCCCGTGCAACGTCCCTTGATGATCCCCATAAGGTGTCCCATGTGCGTCCCATGCCGTGCCCAGCCTTACCAAGGCCGTCACATGCTGTCCCATGCGCGTCCCGTGCCGTCCAAGCCTCACCAAGGCCGTCCCAGGCCATCCCGAGCCTTAGCAAGGCCGTCCCGTGCTGTCCCATGCCGTCCCGAGCCTCACCGAGGCCGTCCCGTGCCTCACCAAGGCCGTCCCGTGCTGTCCCATGCCGTCCCGAGCCTTACCAAGGCCGTCCCGTGCTGTCCCATGCCGTCCCGAGCCTTACCAAGGCCGTCCCGTGCTGTCCCATGCCGTCCCGAGCCTCACCAAGGCCGTCCCGTGCTGTCCCATGCCGTCCCGAGCCTCACCAAGGCCGTCCCGTGCTGTTCCATGCCGTCCCGAGCCTTAGCAAGGCCGTCCGATGCGCGTCCCGTGCTGTCCCATCCGTCCCGAGCCTTAGCAAGCCCGTCCCGAGCCTTAGCAAGGCCGTCCCATGCGCGTCCGATGGGATTCCCGAGCTTTACCAAGGGCGTCCCGTACTGTCCCATGCCGTCCCGAGCCATAGGGACGCTGTCCCGTGCGCGTCCCCTGCTGTCCCATGCGCGTCCCCTGCTTTGGCTCGGCTGGCCCGTGCATTCTATGGGGTCGTGGGACATTTCGAAACCCACCCGGGCCATTTCGACTCTCTCTTCATTTATACTATTGAGGTATTATTTATGAATTATTGGAGAAAAGAAACGGAAGAAAATATTTTTTTTTCTATTTTTTATGAATTTTCCGGTGTTTATTCACTTAAAAATTCATAGAAAAATAAATATTTATCGGAATCGCTATTATAATATATCAAAAAAATCCTTGCGAAAAGGCCTTTCCAACGAGTATAAGTTTGCTGGATTCCGACGAGTAACGAAGGAGTAAAGGCCCAGTATGCTTGGTTAAAAAATTGATGTTTCCTTGTGAAAATAGGCAAAACAATAACTTTGCACTATAAGGGGGAGGGTTGAGCTCCTTCCCCAGAGCGTGCACAGCACTTGTGCTGGCACGTTCCCTAGTGCTCGCCAAGCACCATAGGGCATCCAAAGGGCAAAGCTCGGCCTACTACATGATGGGAAGCTTCTAATATGTCGGAATACGAAGAGATTTCGTGCGACCCGAAGCTCGGCTCGGGCGTCCCGGCCTGTCCCGAGCTGTGCCGAGCGCGTCCCAGGCCGTCCCGAGCCAAGTCTCGGGCGTCCCAGGCCGTCCCGAGCCAAGTCTCGGGCGTCCCAGGCCGTCCCGAGCCAAGTCTCGGGCGTCCCGAGCTGTAGCGAGGGCGTCCCAGGCCGTCCCGAGCCAAGTCTCGGGCGTCCCAGGCCGTCCCGAGCAAAGTCTCGGACGTCCCAGGCCGTCCCGAGCAAAGTCTCGGACGTCCCAGGCCGTCCCGAGCAAAGTCTCGGGCGTCCCAGGCCGTCCCGAGCTGTGCCGAGGCCGTCCCAGGCCGTCCCGAGCAAAGTCTCGGGCGTCCCAGGCCGTCCCGAGCTGTGGCAAGGGCGTCCCAGGCCGTCCCGAGCAAAGTCTCGGGCGTCCCATGCCGTCCCGAGCTGTGGCAAGGGCGTCCCAGGCCGTCCCGAGCTGTGCCGAGGCCGTCCCGAGCCTAGTCTCGGGCGTCCCAGGCCGTCCCGAGCTATGGCGAGGGCGTCCCAGGCCGTCCCGAGCCAAGTCTCGGGCGTACCTGGCCGTCCCGAGCTGTAGCGAGGGCGTCCCATGCCGTCCCGGGCTGTCCCATGCGCGTCCCGTGCCGGCCCGAGCAACAGCCCGGGCGTCCCGTGCCTCGGCCCTTCCAAGTGGTGCTTCGTCGGACATCTCGATATCCACTCGAGCATTTTCGACCATTCTCCATATGTGGGTGTGTGGGTATTTATCAGGAATATTGGAGAAAGAATCGGGAAAAAAATATTTTTTTTCTATTTTTTTTGAATTTTTAATTGTTTATTCACTTAAAAATTCATAAAAAAATAAATATTTATCGGAATCGCTATTATTATATATCAAAAGAATCCTTGTGAAAAGACCTTTCCAACGAATGCAAGTTTGTTGGATTTGGACGAGTAACGAAGGAGCAAAGGCCGAG
>NW_028238247.1:0-2500 GCF_041429995.1 Eschscholzia californica
GTATTGTAAGTGGCAGAGTGGCCTTGCTGCCACGATCCACTGAGATTCAGCCCCGTGTCGCACCGATTCGTCCCCCCCTCCCCCCCCCCCCCCCCTCCCCCCCCCAACACTTAACCCCATTTACCCAACAACACATACATCATCCCCTTAAATATATTTTGCACGTTTTCCGCTACCGGGCTACGTGTGTATTTTTCCCGCAGGAGGTGTGCGCCCGCTCACTAAAATGTCCATGCCTTAGTGTTGGAACGCACCAAGTCCCACTAAGATGTCCCTGCCTTGGTGTCCCGCAAAGGGTGTTGGAACGCACCAAGTCCCAATAAGATGTCCATGCCTTGGTGTCCTACAAAGGGTGTTGGAACGCACCAAGTCCCACTAAGATGTCCCTGCCTTGACGCACCCATGTCCCGACCCTTGGTGCCTAAGAAGCATAAGATGGCCCATGTGATGTCCCATGCCACGACCCTTGACGCCTAAGAATGTCCCATGCCCCGACCCTTGATGCCTAGGAATGTCCCATGCCGCGACCCTTGATGCCTAAGAATGTCCCACGCCGCGACCTTGCTGCTCGGGCATCCCAGGATGCGTCCCATGCCAATGCCTTGCTGGTCGGGCATACCGGGATGCGTCCCATGGCGTCCCGTGCTGTCCCATGGCGTCCTGTGCTGTCCCATGGCGTCCCGTGCTGTCCCGTGCTGTCCCGTGCTGTCCCGAGCCTCACCAAGGCCGTCCCGTGCTGTTCCATGGCGTCCCGTGCTGTCCCATGGCTTCCCGTGCTGTCCCGAGCCTTACTAAGGCCGTCCCGAGCCTCACCAAGGGCGTCCCGTGCTGTCCCATGCCGTCCCGAGCCTTACCAAGGCCGTCCCATGGCGTCCCGTGCTGTCGCATTTTGTCCCGAGCCTTAGTAAGGCCGTCCCATGCGCGTCCCGTGCCGTCCGAGCCTCACCAAGGCCGTCCCATGGCGTCCCTTGCTGTCGCATTTTGTCCCGAGCCTTACTAAGGCCGTCCCATGCGCGTCCCGTGCTGTCGCATTTTGTCCCGAGCCTTAGTAAGGCCGTCCCATGCGCGTCCCGTGCCGTCCGAGCCTCACCAAGGCCGTCCCATGGCGTCCCTTGCTGTCGCATTTTGTCCCGAGCCTTACTAAGGCCGTCCCATGCGCGTCCCGTGCCGTCCGAGCCTCACCAAGGCCGTCTCATGGCGTCCCGTGCCGTCGCATTTTGTCCCGAGCCTTACTAAGGCCGTCCCATGCGCGTCCCGTGCCGTCCGAGCCTCACCAAGGCCGTCCCATGGCGTCCCGCGCTGTCCCATGCCGTCCCGAGCCTTACCAAGGACGTCCCGTGCTGTCCCGAGCCTTACTAAGGCCGTCCCAGGCCGTCCCGAGCCTTACCAAGGCCGTCCCATGGCGTCCCGTGCTGTCCCATTTTGTCCCGAGCCTTACTAAGGCCGTCCCATGCGCGTCCCGTGCCGTCCGAGCCTTACCAAGGCCGACCCATGCCTTACCAAGGTCGTCCCATCGATCTCGGAGAAAGTACATCATAACATCGGAATACACCCCGACATCGATATCGGAGAAAGTACATCATCATAACATCGGATCGGATGCGTATCCGTCCAAGTGCCATCGACACTTCGAGAAGTTCGGACCTAGCTTCCTAGCATGTTGATGCGTCGGTGCTAATGGGGACATAAAGATCCCACGACGTTCCGAACGGAAGTAGCCGAAGTGTTCCGTGCGTGTGAACTCCATTGTCCCATGTGCCGGCTCTTGACTCCTAAGATGTCCCATGTGAAGGCCCTTCATGGCTAAGAATGTCCCGTGCAACGTCCCTTGATGATCCCCATAAGGTGTCCCATGTGCGTCCCATGCCGTGCCCAGCCTTACCAAGGCCGTCACATGCTGTCCCATGCGCGTCCCGTGCCGTCCAAGCCTCACCAAGGCCGTCCCAGGCCATCCCGAGCCTTAGCAAGGCCGTCCCGTGCTGTCCCATGCCGTCCCGAGCCTCACCGAGGCCGTCCCGTGCCTCACCAAGGCCGTCCCGTGCTGTCCCATGCCGTCCCGAGCCTTACCAAGGCCGTCCCGTGCTGTCCCATGCCGTCCCGAGCCTTACCAAGGCCGTCCCGTGCTGTCCCATGCCGTCCCGAGCCTCACCAAGGCCGTCCCGTGCTGTCCCATGCCGTCCCGAGCCTCACCAAGGCCGTCCCGTGCTGTTCCATGCCGTCCCGAGCCTTAGCAAGGCCGTCCGATGCGCGTCCCGTGCTGTCCCATCCGTCCCGAGCCTTAGCAAGCCCGTCCCGAGCCTTAGCAAGGCCGTCCCATGCGCGTCCGATGGGATTCCCGAGCTTTACCAAGGGCGTCCCGTACTGTCCCATGCCGTCCCGAGCCATAGGGACGCTGTCCCGTGCGCGTCCCCTGCTGTCCCATGCGCGTCCCCTGCTTTGGCTCGGCTGGCCCGTGCATTCTATGGGGTCGTGGGACATTTCGAAACCCACCCGGGCCATT
>NW_028238247.1:12500-15000 GCF_041429995.1 Eschscholzia californica
GATGCGTCGGTGCTAATGGGGACATAAAGATCCCACGACGTTCCGAACGGAAGTAGCCGAAGTGTTCCGTGCGTGTGAACTCCATTGTCCCATGTGCCGGCTCTTGACTCCTAAGATGTCCCATGTGAAGGCCCTTCATGGCTAAGAATGTCCCGTGCAACGTCCCTTGATGATCCCCATAAGGTGTCCCATGTGCGTCCCATGCCGTGCCCAGCCTTACCAAGGCCGTCACATGCTGTCCCATGCGCGTCCCGTGCCGTCCAAGCCTCACCAAGGCCGTCCCAGGCCATCCCGAGCCTTAGCAAGGCCGTCCCGTGCTGTCCCATGCCGTCCCGAGCCTCACCGAGGCCGTCCCGTGCCTCACCAAGGCCGTCCCGTGCTGTCCCATGCCGTCCCGAGCCTTACCAAGGCCGTCCCGTGCTGTCCCATGCCGTCCCGAGCCTTACCAAGGCCGTCCCGTGCTGTCCCATGCCGTCCCGAGCCTCACCAAGGCCGTCCCGTGCTGTCCCATGCCGTCCCGAGCCTCACCAAGGCCGTCCCGTGCTGTTCCATGCCGTCCCGAGCCTTAGCAAGGCCGTCCGATGCGCGTCCCGTGCTGTCCCATCCGTCCCGAGCCTTAGCAAGCCCGTCCCGAGCCTTAGCAAGGCCGTCCCATGCGCGTCCGATGGGATTCCCGAGCTTTACCAAGGGCGTCCCGTACTGTCCCATGCCGTCCCGAGCCATAGGGACGCTGTCCCGTGCGCGTCCCCTGCTGTCCCATGCGCGTCCCCTGCTTTGGCTCGGCTGGCCCGTGCATTCTATGGGGTCGTGGGACATTTCGAAACCCACCCGGGCCATTTCGACTCTCTCTTCATTTATACTATTGAGGTATTATTTATGAATTATTGGAGAAAAGAAACGGAAGAAAATATTTTTTTTTCTATTTTTTATGAATTTTCCGGTGTTTATTCACTTAAAAATTCATAGAAAAATAAATATTTATCGGAATCGCTATTATAATATATCAAAAAAATCCTTGCGAAAAGGCCTTTCCAACGAGTATAAGTTTGCTGGATTCCGACGAGTAACGAAGGAGTAAAGGCCCAGTATGCTTGGTTAAAAAATTGATGTTTCCTTGTGAAAATAGGCAAAACAATAACTTTGCACTATAAGGGGGAGGGTTGAGCTCCTTCCCCAGAGCGTGCACAGCACTTGTGCTGGCACGTTCCCTAGTGCTCGCCAAGCACCATAGGGCATCCAAAGGGCAAAGCTCGGCCTACTACATGATGGGAAGCTTCTAATATGTCGGAATACGAAGAGATTTCGTGCGACCCGAAGCTCGGCTCGGGCGTCCCGGCCTGTCCCGAGCTGTGCCGAGCGCGTCCCAGGCCGTCCCGAGCCAAGTCTCGGGCGTCCCAGGCCGTCCCGAGCCAAGTCTCGGGCGTCCCAGGCCGTCCCGAGCCAAGTCTCGGGCGTCCCGAGCTGTAGCGAGGGCGTCCCAGGCCGTCCCGAGCCAAGTCTCGGGCGTCCCAGGCCGTCCCGAGCAAAGTCTCGGACGTCCCAGGCCGTCCCGAGCAAAGTCTCGGACGTCCCAGGCCGTCCCGAGCAAAGTCTCGGGCGTCCCAGGCCGTCCCGAGCTGTGCCGAGGCCGTCCCAGGCCGTCCCGAGCAAAGTCTCGGGCGTCCCAGGCCGTCCCGAGCTGTGGCAAGGGCGTCCCAGGCCGTCCCGAGCAAAGTCTCGGGCGTCCCATGCCGTCCCGAGCTGTGGCAAGGGCGTCCCAGGCCGTCCCGAGCTGTGCCGAGGCCGTCCCGAGCCTAGTCTCGGGCGTCCCAGGCCGTCCCGAGCTATGGCGAGGGCGTCCCAGGCCGTCCCGAGCCAAGTCTCGGGCGTACCTGGCCGTCCCGAGCTGTAGCGAGGGCGTCCCATGCCGTCCCGGGCTGTCCCATGCGCGTCCCGTGCCGGCCCGAGCAACAGCCCGGGCGTCCCGTGCCTCGGCCCTTCCAAGTGGTGCTTCGTCGGACATCTCGATATCCACTCGAGCATTTTCGACCATTCTCCATATGTGGGTGTGTGGGTATTTATCAGGAATATTGGAGAAAGAATCGGGAAAAAAATATTTTTTTTCTATTTTTTTTGAATTTTTAATTGTTTATTCACTTAAAAATTCATAAAAAAATAAATATTTATCGGAATCGCTATTATTATATATCAAAAGAATCCTTGTGAAAAGACCTTTCCAACGAATGCAAGTTTGTTGGATTTGGACGAGTAACGAAGGAGCAAAGGCCGAGTATGCTTGGTTAAAAATTTGATGTTTCCTTGTGAAAATAGGGAAAACAATAACTTTGCACTATATAGGGGAGGGGTGAGCTCCCTCCCCAGGCCGTGCACAGCCCTTGGGCTGGCAGGTGCCTTGGCCCTTGGGATGCAACATAAGGCATCCCAAGGGCAAAGCTCGACACGGGGGTGGATGGGAAGCTTCCAAGAGTTGCCCAACTCATCCCCGACGTGGGAAGTCGAA
>NW_028238247.1:45000-47500 GCF_041429995.1 Eschscholzia californica
GAAAGTACATCATCATAACATCGGATCGGATGCGTATCCGTCCAAGTGCCATCGACACTTCGAGAAGTTCGGACCTAGCTTCCTAGCATGTTGATGCGTCGGTGCTAATGGGGACATAAAGATCCCACGACGTTCCGAACGGAAGTAGCCGAAGTGTTCCGTGCGTGTGAACTCCATTGTCCCATGTGCCGGCTCTTGACTCCTAAGATGTCCCATGTGAAGGCCCTTCATGGCTAAGAATGTCCCGTGCAACGTCCCTTGATGATCCCCATAAGGTGTCCCATGTGCGTCCCATGCCGTGCCCAGCCTTACCAAGGCCGTCACATGCTGTCCCATGCGCGTCCCGTGCCGTCCAAGCCTCACCAAGGCCGTCCCAGGCCATCCCGAGCCTTAGCAAGGCCGTCCCGTGCTGTCCCATGCCGTCCCGAGCCTCACCGAGGCCGTCCCGTGCCTCACCAAGGCCGTCCCGTGCTGTCCCATGCCGTCCCGAGCCTTACCAAGGCCGTCCCGTGCTGTCCCATGCCGTCCCGAGCCTTACCAAGGCCGTCCCGTGCTGTCCCATGCCGTCCCGAGCCTCACCAAGGCCGTCCCGTGCTGTCCCATGCCGTCCCGAGCCTCACCAAGGCCGTCCCGTGCTGTTCCATGCCGTCCCGAGCCTTAGCAAGGCCGTCCGATGCGCGTCCCGTGCTGTCCCATCCGTCCCGAGCCTTAGCAAGCCCGTCCCGAGCCTTAGCAAGGCCGTCCCATGCGCGTCCGATGGGATTCCCGAGCTTTACCAAGGGCGTCCCGTACTGTCCCATGCCGTCCCGAGCCATAGGGACGCTGTCCCGTGCGCGTCCCCTGCTGTCCCATGCGCGTCCCCTGCTTTGGCTCGGCTGGCCCGTGCATTCTATGGGGTCGTGGGACATTTCGAAACCCACCCGGGCCATTTCGACTCTCTCTTCATTTATACTATTGAGGTATTATTTATGAATTATTGGAGAAAAGAAACGGAAGAAAATATTTTTTTTTCTATTTTTTATGAATTTTCCGGTGTTTATTCACTTAAAAATTCATAGAAAAATAAATATTTATCGGAATCGCTATTATAATATATCAAAAAAATCCTTGCGAAAAGGCCTTTCCAACGAGTATAAGTTTGCTGGATTCCGACGAGTAACGAAGGAGTAAAGGCCCAGTATGCTTGGTTAAAAAATTGATGTTTCCTTGTGAAAATAGGCAAAACAATAACTTTGCACTATAAGGGGGAGGGTTGAGCTCCTTCCCCAGAGCGTGCACAGCACTTGTGCTGGCACGTTCCCTAGTGCTCGCCAAGCACCATAGGGCATCCAAAGGGCAAAGCTCGGCCTACTACATGATGGGAAGCTTCTAATATGTCGGAATACGAAGAGATTTCGTGCGACCCGAAGCTCGGCTCGGGCGTCCCGGCCTGTCCCGAGCTGTGCCGAGCGCGTCCCAGGCCGTCCCGAGCCAAGTCTCGGGCGTCCCAGGCCGTCCCGAGCCAAGTCTCGGGCGTCCCAGGCCGTCCCGAGCCAAGTCTCGGGCGTCCCGAGCTGTAGCGAGGGCGTCCCAGGCCGTCCCGAGCCAAGTCTCGGGCGTCCCAGGCCGTCCCGAGCAAAGTCTCGGACGTCCCAGGCCGTCCCGAGCAAAGTCTCGGACGTCCCAGGCCGTCCCGAGCAAAGTCTCGGGCGTCCCAGGCCGTCCCGAGCTGTGCCGAGGCCGTCCCAGGCCGTCCCGAGCAAAGTCTCGGGCGTCCCAGGCCGTCCCGAGCTGTGGCAAGGGCGTCCCAGGCCGTCCCGAGCAAAGTCTCGGGCGTCCCATGCCGTCCCGAGCTGTGGCAAGGGCGTCCCAGGCCGTCCCGAGCTGTGCCGAGGCCGTCCCGAGCCTAGTCTCGGGCGTCCCAGGCCGTCCCGAGCTATGGCGAGGGCGTCCCAGGCCGTCCCGAGCCAAGTCTCGGGCGTACCTGGCCGTCCCGAGCTGTAGCGAGGGCGTCCCATGCCGTCCCGGGCTGTCCCATGCGCGTCCCGTGCCGGCCCGAGCAACAGCCCGGGCGTCCCGTGCCTCGGCCCTTCCAAGTGGTGCTTCGTCGGACATCTCGATATCCACTCGAGCATTTTCGACCATTCTCCATATGTGGGTGTGTGGGTATTTATCAGGAATATTGGAGAAAGAATCGGGAAAAAAATATTTTTTTTCTATTTTTTTTGAATTTTTAATTGTTTATTCACTTAAAAATTCATAAAAAAATAAATATTTATCGGAATCGCTATTATTATATATCAAAAGAATCCTTGTGAAAAGACCTTTCCAACGAATGCAAGTTTGTTGGATTTGGACGAGTAACGAAGGAGCAAAGGCCGAGTATGCTTGGTTAAAAATTTGATGTTTCCTTATGAAAATAGGGAAAACAATAACTTTGCACTATATAGGGGAGGGGTGAGCTCCCTCCCCAGGCCGTGCACAGCCCTTGGGCTGGCAGGTGCCTTGGCCCTTGGGATGC
>NW_028238248.1:0-15000 GCF_041429995.1 Eschscholzia californica
GTTTTTAAACTTTTCTAGTTTTATTAAATTAGAAATGAAATAATTATTAATATGAAATGATTAAATAAAATATAATAAACGAAAATAGACGGAAATAGGAATGGAATTGAAAACCTTTTGAATTCTTTTCTTATGAATGGTAGCCCATTTTATTTCGATGACAGTGACATAGATCTAGATCCGAACGGGGATGGGGGTATAAAAGCAGTACGTACGAATTATTCTTTCTTCAGGTATTGTGTATGTAATTAAAATGCAAAAAATAATTCCTTTGAAAAATGAAAAATAAATAAACTAACATATTAATTTTTCCCCAGGGATACTCTTTGGGACGCTCACGTATCCATACCCAATCCATATTGTATATTATCAAGAAAGTGTATCCGCTAAGGAATAAATATAGAGATAAAGAATAAAAAAAAAAATGATTCATTTTGAACAATACATGTCTTTCACATCCAACTATAACAATAAGTAACCTCTTCATTTTTGAATGGCCGTTCCAAAGAAACGTACTTCTATATCAAAAAAGCGTATTCGTAAAAACATTTGGAAAAGAAAAGGATATTGGGCAGCGATAAAAGCTTTTTCTTTAGCGAAATCTCTTTCTACCGGTAATTCAAAAAGCTTTTTTGTGCAACAAACAAGGAATCAAGCCTTGGAATAATCTGAATCAATATGACTCAATGAATTTGCTAATTGAATTTATACTATAAGATAAATGATTCCCATTAACTTAACTCATATTTTGAACTGATCAATATGAAATGGCACTGCCTATTGTGGTATATAGAATAAGAAGTTTTTTGTCTATTGGACTCGATGGATTCGAAAAATGATGCTATATAAAAAAAAATAAGTACTGAAACACAAGATAGAAAGTTTAACTTTTATTTTTAGTAGGTTTTTGTGAGATAGGCATTATCATTTTCTCCGCCGATTCATTTTTCTCAATACAATAAATAAAAAAAGTATTCTTTTTCTTTTTGTAAGGATTTTATTGGATTATATATTGCCAATATGGATTGGATCCTATGTTTGGACTTGAGGATCAATCAAGATATATATCTATATATAGATATATATCTTGATAACTCTATTTTTTCTTTAGAAATAGATTTTCTTTTTGAAGTACGAGAAAATTCCGATAGAGATTAAAACTCTTTTGTTATCTTATATTTATATGTCCACCTAATTGGTTTGTTAAACCCTAAGACGGATTAAGTACATAATTAAAATCTCAACAATTAATAATTAATAAAGTTTTGATACCAAATTATCAAAATATTTACAGAAGCCCATTCGCTCTAATGATGAAATTTTGATCCATAAAAAATCCTATTTTTTTTTTTCATTTATATTGAAAAAATTAATTTTTTCAATTTTGTTAGGACCCATGAAATCAGATAAATAAGAAATAAATCGTCAAAAAATGATGAATAAAGGACATTTTTTACTGGATTAAGAACCGAACTATATAGTTCCAACTGATCCATTCCGGGAGAACTGAAACCTCGCAAAAGTCCGTTCT
This sequence comes from Eschscholzia californica, assembly GCF_041429995.1. NCBI lineage: Eukaryota > Viridiplantae > Streptophyta > Magnoliopsida > Ranunculales > Papaveraceae > Eschscholzia > Eschscholzia californica. Next base: position 1,532 of record NW_028238248.1, read on the forward strand.
TAAAACAAAGACCTTCCCACAAGACTAATGATTATTGAACGTTCAAATAGGAATTTCAATGAGTCTTTATTCATTGATTTGATTTTTTCTTCAAAAAAATTACATTGAATTGACTCCTTACAATATCGCAGATTTAATCTGAATGGGTTATTATGCTTTCTAGCAAGCCGCTATGGTGAAATCGGTAGACACGCTGCTCTTAGGAAGCAGTGCTAGAGCATCTCGGTTCGAGTCCGAGTGGCGGCATCTTCTAAAAGAGATACAATAAATCCTATAATGAATTAAATTCCTCATTTCTATTCCAGTATTGAAAGAACCCCCTTTATTTTTATGATATTTTCGACTTTAGAACATATATTAACTCACGTCTCTTTTTCTATCGTTTCAATAGTAATTACGATTTATGTGATGACCTTATTAGTCCATGAAATCGTAGGACTATACGATTCGTTAGAAAAAGGCATGATAGCTACTTTTTTCTGTATAACCGGATTATTAGTTACTCGTTGGATTTATTCGGGACATTTTCCCTTAAGTGATTTATATGAATCATTAATGTTCCTTTCATGGGGCTTTTCCATTATTCATATGTTTCCTAAAATACAGAACCATAAAAATAATTTAAGCGCAATAACCGCCCCAAGTGCTATTTTTACCCAAGGATTTGCTACTTCGGGTTTTTTAACTGAAATGCATCAATCCACAACATTAGTACCTGCTCTCCAATCCCAGTGGTTAATGATGCATGTAAGTATGATGTTATTGAGCTATGCAGCTCTTTTATGTGGATCATTATTATCAGTAGCTCTTCTAGTCATTACATTTCGAAAAAGCATAGAGGTTTTTACTAAAAACAATCATTTTTTAATTGGGCCATTTTCCTTTGGTGCGATCCAATATGTAAATGAAAGAACCAATGTTTTACTAAACAATTCTTTTCTTTCATTTAGAAATTACCACAGATATCAATTGATTCAGCAATTGGATCGTTGGAGTTATCGTGTGATTAGTCTAGGGTTTATCTTTTTAACCAAGGTATTCTTTCAGGAGCAGTGTGGGCTAACGAGGCATGGGGATCATATTGGAATTGGGACCCCAAGGAAACCTGGGCTTTTATTACTTGGACTATATTCGCTATTTATTTACATATTAGAACAAATCCAAATTTGCAAGGTGCGAATTCCGCAATTGTGGCTTCTATGGGATTTCTTATAATTTGGATATGTTATTTTGGGGTCAATCTATTAGGAATAGGGCTACATAGTTATGGTTCATTCACATTAACAGCTAATTGAAGAAGCGACCTAATACATAGGAATAGCATATGTAACGAAAGTTTGTCTGAGTTTTTGAGAACCATTTGGATCGAGTAGTGATTCAAATGGTTCTCAAAAGGCCAAACGTATCCGATTAGAATTCACTTCGTTTTTTTTTTTACTTAAAATAGGAAAAACTAAGTCTTATTTTTATTTCATTGGCCAACGAACGGTTTTTGAAATCACAACATTGTTTGATTTTATGTCTTATTCATGAAAACTATCTATAAAAGTAATTAGATAAAATAGCTTCGACCTTGTCAACTGATAATGAGAGAACGAAATCCGGATAAATACCAATACCTATTACGGGTAGAAAGATACAGATCGAAACAAATAGTTCTCGTGGTCCAGAATCCAAAAAAGAATAGTTTGGGGCATTAAATTGCTTGTATCCATAGAACATCTGGCGTAACATAGATAATGAATAAATAGGAGTTAATATCATTCCAATTGCCATTACAAAAGTAATAAAAACTTTTGGCATTAAAAGATATTTTGGGCTGCTAATTATGCCAAAAAATACTACCAATTCGGCAACAAAACCACTCATTCCCGGCAATGCAAGAGAGGCCATCGAGAAGCTACTGAACATTGTAAATATTTTGGGCATTGGGATAGCTATTCCTCCCATTTCGTCGAGATAAACAAGACGTATTCTATCGTAACTCGTTCCTGCCAAGAAAAAAAGCGCCGCACCAATAAATCCATGAGAAATTATTTGTAAAATGGCTCCATTGAGTCCCGTATCGGTTATGGAAGCAATTCCTATAATTGTAAAACCCATATGAGATACCGAGGAATAGGCGATTCTCTTTTTTAAATTGCGTTGCCCGGGAGATGTTAAAGCTGCATAGATTATTTGCATTGTGCCTACTATCATCAACCAGGGAGAAAATATAGAATGAGCGTGGGGTAATAATTCCATATTGATCCGAACCAATCCATACGCCCCCATTTTTAATAAGATTCCGGCTAGAAGCATACATGTACTGTAATGTGCTTCGCCGTGGGTATCTGGTAACCATGTATGTAGAGGTATAATCGGTGATTTGACAGCATAACCAATAAGAAACCCAAAATAGAATATTATTTCTAATGCTACAGGATACGATTGATTAGCTGATGTTTCAAAATTTAATGTTGGTTCATTAGAACCATATAAACCCATGCCAAGAACTCCCATTAAGAGAAAAATAGAACCCCCAGCAGTGTACAAAATAAACTTTGTAGCTGAGTACAAACGTTTCTTCCCCCCCCACATGGATAGAAGTAGGTAAACAGGAATTAATTCTAACTCCCACATGATGAAAAAAAGTAAAAGATCGCGAGAAGAAAATGATCCTATTTGACCGCTGTACATTGCTAACATTAAGAAATGGAACAATCGCGAATCCCGAGTAACTGGCCGAGCCGCTAAAGTAGCTAAAGTAGTGATGAATCCCGTCAGTAAAATGGGTCCTATGGAAATTCCATCAATTCCTAGCCTCCAGTGAAAATTAAAAATATTTATCCATTTATAATCCTGTTCTAATTGGATTAATGAATCGTCCAATTGGAAATGATAACAGAATGCATAGGTTGTTAGAAGAAGTTCTACTAGGCATATACATATAGTATACCATCGAATTACCTTATTTCCCTTATGGGGAAGAAATAAAATTGAAAAACCCGCGGATATCGGCAAAACAACAATTATTGTTAACCAAGGAAAATCATTCGTGGTAAAGACAAGATAAGATACACTTTGACCAGAAAACCCCGTGCTCGAAATAATAGATTTTATCGAGTACGGAGTTTTGTCGGTAAAGAGAAAAAAAATGGATTCAAGTGAAGTTTTCTGTAACGTATCAATAAGATAGACCCATGCTGCGAGTTGTCTCGTGCCATAAATAAACCCGGACACTCAAGAAAATCTGTTGGACAAGCGGATTCACACCTCTTACAACCTACACAGTCTTCTGTTCTTGGAGCAGAAGCAATTTGCTTAGCTTTACATCCGTCCCAAGGTATCATTTCTAATACATCTGTGGGGCAGGCTCGGACACATTGAGTACACCCTATACATGTATCATAAATCTTTACTGAATGTGACATTGGATCTATCCATTTTTTGAACGTCATAAATTTTCGATCTAGTCAAATAATAACTGAATCAGATATTGTAGACACCAGACGAATCAATGATTTACCAGAATTGTTTTCTAATAAATCGACTTCTGGATCTGCTCATGAGAGAGGGCCAAGATACTTTGATTTATTACGTTTTAGCAAACATGGTCGTATCTTTGTTTATGCCGTACATGATGCTAATTTGAATTAGTGAATTTTTTTTCGTTATTTGTATGATTAACACATTAATATAATTAGCATTATTTATTCAACAAATTCGATTGATTGATACGAGTTGATTTTCTATTACGATGAATTGACGAAACAATAGCTGGTCCAATAGCTGCTTCAGCGGCGGCAATAGCTATAACAAAAATCGAGAAAATGTCGCCTTTTAATTGGCGACTATCAAATAAATCAGAAAATGTTACGAAATTTATATTAACGGCATTCAGTATAAGCTCAAGACACATAAGTGCTCTAACCATATTTCTACTTGTGATCAATCCATAAATACCGATAGAAAATAAATAGGCACTCAAAACAAGTTCATGTTCAAGCATCATTAAACAAATCCTCATCAATCTGGATTCATTTCATTTCAATATGAACAACAATTAAGCCTTGGTCGGTTTGATTGACTCGAATATAACAAGTACAAAACAAAGAAAGATACTGGTATTAGATTTATAATTATAGGTATTTATTACTGACGCGCCATAGCAATTGCACCTATCAAGGAAACTAAAAGAATTATAGAAATGAGTTCAAATGGAAGAAAAAAATCTGTTGATAAATGAATCCCAATTTGTTGACCATTAGTTATCAAATCCTGTTCCAAAATTTGGTTTGATCTTGTAGTCCAAATAATCCCGTACCACGACGTATCTAGGATAGTAGTAATTAGTGAAACAAAAATACTTGTACAAACCAGTGAAGTTACTCCATCTCCAACGGTCCAAAGATGGAAATCATTGTAATATTCTGAGTCATTCATGAACATCACAGCGAATATGATTAAGACATTTATGGCTCCCACATAAATAAGGAGCTGCGCAGCAGCTACAAAATGGGAATTCGATGGAATATGAAATAAGGATATACAAACAAGAACCAATCCCAATGAAAAGGCAGAAAAAATGGTATTGGTAAGTAATACCACTCCTAGACCCCCTAATATAAGACCCGATCCCAAAAATACTAAAAGAAAATCATGTATTGGTCCAGTTAAATCCATTATATGTAAAAAGAGATAAATAAGTTGAAATGTTTCATAATCTTATTGACCAAATCAGAAAAAAAAAAAAAAACAAAAGAAGTTACCCCGTTTTTTAGGATAAGTTACTTATTGAATTTCATCCTATATGGGGTGTGAGTTGGTGTAGATAGAGTTATTAATTCCATTTATCTATCCGAAAGAGTCCGAAAGAGTCGTTCGAAATTCGATATTATTCTATTTTATAGATTACTTATACATTTATAGATTTCGAAATAATCACGGATATGTGAATGGATTTTGAATCCAAAGCAAACCGTCATTCTCATCAATCAAGAGTTCGGATTTTTAGTTATTCATCGAGTAAAATAAAAGAAGCTTCGCTCTTTTAGCTTTAGATCAAAACGGAATCTTAGTAATCGGTAATCGTTCTTGAATCAAAGGGTTTCCCCGTGGCTGTTTTTATTTGAGTAGAGTTCATAATGGTTTGGATTGTGTAATCTTCAATTACTGTCATTGGTAACCGACCCAAAGCTATTTGATTATAATTCAATTCGTGACGATCATAAGTAGAAAGTTCATATTCTTCAGTCATTGATAAACAGTTTGTTGGACAATACTCAACGCAGTTACCACAAAATATACAGATTCCGAAATCAATACTATAGTTAAGCAATCGTTTTTTTCGAATATCGGTTTCTAATTTCCAATCAACAACGGGTAGATCTATAGGGCAGACACGAACACATACTTCACAAGCAATGCATTTATCAAATTCAAAGTGAATTCGACCACGGAAACGCTCTGATGTGATCAATTTTTCATAAGGATATTGAATAGTTACGGGTAAACGATTCGTGTGGGATAAGGTAATCATGAAACTTTGACCGATATACCTTGCAGCTCTTACTGTTTGTTGACCATAATCCATGAACCCAGTTACCATAGGGAACATATGGCGAATTTCTATGAATAATTTGCTGTTTCTTTCTCTTGTTTGAGAGAAGTTATAAATCGGGAATAGAATCTCGTATGCCCTTATAGTGAAAGGAGTTGGAAAGAAGTTGTCAATAATAGATTACCTAGAGAAATAGGTAAAAGAAATTTCCACCCAAGATTTAATAGTTGGTCCATTCTCATCCTAGGTAAAGTCCATCTTGTTGTAATAGGAATGAACAGGAACAAATAAGCTTTAGCTAATGTAATAAAAATACCAATTGTCATTCCAAAAACCCCACCCACTTCGTTTATTCCGAAAAGCTCAGGAATAAATATGTACGGAACAGAGAAATTCCAACCACCTAAGTAAAGAACTGTTACAAATAATGAAGAAACTAGGAGATTTAGATAGGAAGCAACGTAAAATAAACCAAATTTGATACCTGAATATTCGGTTTGATAACCTGCTACTAATTCTTCTTCTGCTTCTGGTAAATCAAAAGGTAATCTCTCACATTCTGCTAGGGAAGAAATTAGAAAAACTGTAAACCCTATAGGTTGACGCCACAAATTCCACCCCCAAAAACCATATTTTGACTGCGCCTCGACTATATCAACTGTACTTGAACTGTTAGATAATCATAGTCGGTGATAACATCACTGCTTTCATCGCTATTCCAGAACCGTACATGATACTTCAGCCTCATACGGCTCCTCGATGGCCATAAATAAATCTAAGGACTGATTCAGTATTATCCCGATATGTTAGTAGGGTAGATAGAGTAAAGATGCATCGAAGAGCCCCAAATTAGACCAATGCAATTCCGTCTGCTATAATACCAAAAAAATGCTTCCGAATTGATCTTATCCTTTATAATTTAAAATTTCTATTTTTCTTTGTTCAGTAATAAAATTACTTAATCCTTTAATAAAATACTCCTTGGATCAACAATAGATATTTCGACCCATTTATTTCGATTACGAAAAAAAGAATTAGACATTAGCTCATGAATCATGATAAGAACTCTACCTGTCTATCTCTATGAATATGGATAGAGAAAAGAAAGAATAGAAAATATTTCGTATTTTTCATTTTCTTATTGCAATTCTATTTCTTTCGTTCCTATTCTTCTTTCTCAGAAAAAGAGAGGAGGGCTCTAAAAATAAAGGATTACTTCGTTCCTGATAGTTATTTCTTTAACTAGTGGATAGGAGCATACTCGGGATCGGGATCGTGGGGAAGTACTGCTTGATCATTTCTACCAACTTAAAGCCCCCATTAGGATTCCGTTTATTTTATGCAGAAATACCCATTTGGATAACTTACATTATCTCCATTACTAATCCTTTGTGTATTTTGGTGTTCCTAACCGTCCACTCATTTTTGCTTGATCCCCGGTATGGCAATACATACAACCGTTAAAACTCCATCCAGTTGATCTTTTCTACCCGCTTCAAATCATGATGACTAATCAACCAATCTTGGGGTAATTTATACTGTTTATTTCCGCTGAACTCTTGTACATAGGGAATGAGACTTAATCTTTTTACTGCAAATTTAGAAGCAGTTTTCTTTCACTCATATAACTATCTGGTTTAGGTCATCACCCCGAATGATGAATAAAAAACGGAAGATCTTTATTCCCTACATTCAACTTCTTTCCTAGAAAGAAATAGGTAAAAGTACATGTCCCAACGAATCGCACGTAGAGATATTGATAACACACATGGAGTTAATGGTATTTCATAACTAATGGATTGAGCAGCAGCTCGGAGACCACCTAAAAAGGAATATTTATTATTCGATCCATATCCTGACATAAGAAGTCCAATAGGAGCAATACTTGAAATGGAAATCCATAAAAAAACACCTATACTAAGATCGGCTAGAACAAGGCGATATCCAAAAGGAATTACTGAATAACTTAGTAAAATTGATATGACTGCTATAGAGGGCCCTAGACTGAATAAACGAATATCTCCTCTAGAGGGGAGAAGATCCTCTTTGAAAAGTAGTTTGGTCCCATCCGCTAGAGCTTGAAGAATTCCCAAAGGGCCCGCGTATTCAGGTCCAATACGTTGTTGTATACCTGCGGATATTTTTCTTTCTAACCACACAATTACTAGTATCCCTATTGTGATTCCCAATACAGGAGTAAAAATAGGGACAAGCAACCATATGAGCCCATAAAACTCTTTTAAGGATTCCAATCTGGAAAAAGAATTGATAGCCTGCACTTCTGTCATATCAATTATCATTTTAACGATCAACTTCTCCCATAATGATATCTATACTACCTAGTATCGTCATAATATCAGCCAATTTCATTCTTTTAACTAGCTGAGGAAGAATTTGCAAATTGATAAAACCCGGCGGACGAATTTTCCATCTCCAGGGAAAAACACTCTGATCTCCTATCAGATAAATTCCCAATTCGCCTTTTGGGGCTTCCACTCTCACATAAAGTTCTTGTTTCGACAATTCAAAAGTAGGAGAGGGTTTTTTACTAATGAATCGATATTCAAAATCATTCCAGTCGGAATCCCTTGCTCTATCAAAGCGTCGGACTTCTAAATTCTCATAGGGTCCCCCCGGAATTCCTTCCAGAGCTTGTTGAATAATTTTTATGGATTCTGTCATTTCACTGATTCGGACTAAATAACGAGCTAATGAATCTCCCTCTTTCTGCCATTGCACTTCCCAATCAAATTCGTCGTAACACTCATAATGATCAACTTTACGAAGATCCCATTGGATTCCGGAAGCTCGTAGCATTGGTCCTGATAAACCCCAATTTATTGCTTCCTCTCCTCCAACAACACCCACTCCTTCAACTCGTTCCAAAAAAATGGGATTGCGCGTAATAAGCTTTTGATATTCAGCAACCCCTGTTAAAAAATAATCACAGAAATCCAAACATTTATCTATCCAGCCATAAGGTAGATCAGCAGCTACGCCTCCGATACGGAAATAATTATGCATCATTCGCATACCTGTGGCAGCTTCGAATAGATCATATATCAATTCTCTCTCTCTGAAAATATAGAAGAAAGGAGTCTGCGCACCGATATCCGCCATAAAAGGGCCGAGCCATAACAAATGAGAAGCTATACGACTCAGTTCCAGCATAATGACTCTGATATAGCGGGCTCTTTTAGGGACTTGAATATTTCCCAACCGTTCTGGTCCATTTACCGTTATTGCCTCGGTAAACATAGTAGCTAAATAATCCCAACGCGTTACATAAGGTAAATATTGTATAATTGTTCGGTTTTCCGCAATTTTTTCCATCCCTCTGTGTAAATAACCCAATATGGGTTCACAGTCAATAACATCTTCACCATCTAGAGTAATGATCAGTCGAAGAACGCCATGCATTGATGGGTGGTGAGGGCCCATATTGACTATCATGAGGTCTTTTCTTGTAGCTGGTACAGTCATATGTTTTTTCCCCGATTCATTATTCCATGAATTGCTGAAAACGAAATGAAGTTCATCAAAATTCAAGATCTAATAAAATCAAATAATTAAAAATGAATTTTCAAATTAACTTAACGAGTTTTTGGCTCCCGAATATTCAACTGACCAATTAATTCTTTATAACGTATTCTATTTTTCTTTGACAAATAAGCCAGCAACCGTTGACGTTTTCCCAGAGTTTTCCGTAGACCTCTCTGAGATAAATAGTCTTTTTTGTGCAATTCCAAATGTGAAGTAAGTCTCCGTATTTTATTGGTGAAGCTGAATACTTGAAATTCAACAGACCCCATTGTTTTCGTTTTCTTCTTTTGCTTCTTGCGAAATAACCGAGATTAATGAATTTTTTACCATAAAAATAATTCTTCTACCCCCCTTTTTTCTTTCTTTTATACAGATATCAGATATGGAGTTTATCGATCAGTAAAAATAATGCTAGTCATTTTAATCTGGTATACACAATACTATGAATTTATTCATATACTATTACTATCTTTTCTATCAAATTTCATTAATCAATTTGCAATTTGATTCGGATATAGATACATAAAGTATAGCCCCTCACCCCCCCCAAAAAAATATAAAAAATGAGACCTAAGATTAAGAAGATTCTTAGGTCATTGAATCAGTATCATGTATCAGTAATGTAAATATAATACAACACGTGTGTATATCTGTTTGCCTTCATATACCATCCTAGATATGACACATTATATATAGGTAATTTATCATCAACTTATTCTCAATCGTGGATACATATATATCCTTGACATACTGAAACGGCTTCCATTACTGGTATCAAACCAATAGCGATTCATACAAGCTAAATCTTCTAATCGATAATTTGGCCAAAGAAATAATTTCAATTTAATGAATTTATTTGGATCTCTATCAAGATGCTTGCTCTCATCCAAAAATGGACCGCAGTTCCTTATGCTGTTCTCATTGCAAAATACTTTATTTCTATCCACAACATTAATATTCTCCGAATTTAAACAAATTCGAATTCGCAATTCTCTACGATGTCTAGGAGATGAAATATTTTCAGGAACAAGAAACTCATAATGATTTTCATCTCTATTTCCAAGGACCCCTTCATGTCTTTGTTTTGTAATGGATTCATCAAAAAAATTCTTATCAACATTTCCTTTTGCTCGGCATTTTCGATTAGTTTGGTCTTTACTCTTATGGACCAGTGAAATAGTTATAGTTTGATACATAATAAATTGCCCATCCCATTTTATAGCCAGGCGAACTGGTTCGAGAATCAATATTCCTTTTTTGATCAATTTTGTAAGAGTTAGACCCCTTTGAATCAGCATTATATCCAGACTCATTTCTCCTCTTTGAATAGAGGATATAGCAATTTTCTTTGGATTTTTCAGTCTAAGCAGGAGACAATATACCTTAATATTATTGATTATTTTTTGATTCAAAGGCTCATCCCATCTCAATTGAAAAAGCAAATATCTTTTCAATAAGAAATCTAGTTCCGCTTCCGTATTGCTCTTGGATTGCTTTTTCTTTCTACGCTTTTTAATGTCTGATCCACCATAATCGTCTTTATCCTCTTTTTGTTGGTTTGGTAGATCTGATCCAAGATCTTCTTGGACTGACTGCTCTTTTTCTTTTTTATTTTCTAATTCAAGATATTTTTTTTCATTAGATGATATATGAAGATCTTTTTTTTCTTTTCCGTTGATGTTTTTATTTTCACTAGTGGTTTGATTTCCATTAAAATGGAAAAGAAGTAATTTGATTGGTATGATCCATGGTTTAATCCTATATGCATCATAAAGCCCCAAAAATTCTGGGAAGAACCAAAGTTCCAGATTTGATATGGGACGATTTAGTATTTCTTCATTCATTCCCATCCAGTCAAAAAATGTTTTTTTTTTGTTGGATAGCTTGATTTGTTTATGAATCGCGAGATAAGAAAGGTCTTTCTTATCAATTTGATTAATTATTGGATAATAATGAGTTACGGTCTTAGTACTTTTATTAATGTTGGTTCCAGTATCCATATTGGTCCAGGCCTCAATATCGATCTTCTTTCTAAGACAAAAATAAATGATTCTACAATCAAAATATTTTCTATCGGGATTTTTATCCGTATCAATAATAAAATCTTCTCCCGGATAATCACTAATAGCTATATCTCCCGGCACATAATCAAATTCGGGTTTATATGTGTTGTACTTATAGGGAATTTCTTGAATCTTGTTTATTTGTAACGGCACTCCAGAAATATATGAATCCTTCCTTTCTTCATAATTAATATATTTATGTGATAAAAGATCATATCTGTATTGTTTTTTCAATTTGTCTTCTTTTTGACTCGGTAATGAATCCATGACATAATCATTTTTTTTCTCAGAATTAATTAATTGGTTTTTTTCATATGAATACAATTTTGTTGAGGCTTTCTTTGGATTTGGAACCGTACGACTTTGATTGACTCTATTTCGCCATTTTTTCAGCACTAATGGAGACGATGTAGTCTGAGCTAAATCATATTGATAGTGGTAATGACTACTTAACCAGTTTTTCCATTCATTCATTCCCGAATTCCGAAGTTTCTTATGCCTTGATTCAAAATCAAATGTTCCTTGTGTTCCAAAAAAATCCTTTATTCTATCCTTAAGAAAACGAGATATTCCGTGATATTGAAGTACAGACCTCAAGTGATATTTGTTAATAACTTTGGTTTGTGATAATTTATAAAAAACATATGCCTGTGACAAGGAAAATAGGCCAGAAAAATTCTGGGAATGCTTATTTCTAATATTAGAAATAGAAAGTGGCTTTTTTATAGTCGAAATAAAAAAAATTCTATTTTCATTTGTTTCATCAATTCCGTTTTCATTTGTTTCATCAATTCCGTTTTCATTTGTTTCATCATTGTAACTGTATTTATCAAAATTTTTTATTTTTAAGTCAAGGAAAGGTTGTACCTTGATCCTGGGAATATTAATAAGATATAAAAAGGTATCCATGTATATCTTTTCAATCAAAAATTGGAAAAAATGGTGCCGTTTACGTATTAATCTAGTACTTCCTCTTTTTAATTTTAATCTCTGCCAAAAGTTTTTTGGCGATTCTAATCTTTTATCATCATAACTTCTATCATTAGAACTAATATTTATATCTGGGATTCTCCATTTTTTTTTCTTGTCATTTGTTATTTTTTCGATTTGATTTCTGATTGTACTTGTCCTATCGGACAGATCCTTCATTTTTTTTTCTGTCAGTGAATAATTTGTCCAATCCATTGATTTAATTCGACTGGACGCGTCATGAATAATCTGATTTTTTATTATAGAATTTTTTCCATTTTGATTTTCACTCAATTTATATACTTTTCTCAATCCAAATAAGAGAATTGGGTTTACTTTTACAAGCTCTTTCATTATTCTTTTTATAAATAAACCTATTTTTATAATCCATCGTGCTTGTTCTTCCGAGCCCTTTATAAACCCCCTTTTTTTTTCTTTTAAAACTAGAAAAAAATTATTTTTCGTTTTTCTAATTTTTTTTTCAAGTTCTTTAGAAATGGGTTCAAAAAAGGAAGGTCGTTTTCGGGGAGAACCAAACGGGAATTCAGTTTCCATTCCCCAGACTGTTAAAAAACAAAAATTTTCTTTTTTTTCTTTCTTTTTTTTCATTGGATCTCTATGGTGGGATCGTAACTTAGAACTGTGCCAAGGTTTCAAACAGAAAGGAAATAGTATCTTTATCTGAATACCGTCTGTTAACCAGTTTTTTGGAAATTCTGTTTCGGATAATTGAACACCATTATAGGTACATTTAACATGCATTTCTCTACGCCACCCCCTCAAATCCTCATACCACTCGGGGAATTGAAATAATAACATACGGCCGATGTTTTTGGCTATTATCAATGAAGGCAATACAATATATTTCCTAAGAATTGAGTGGGTTACTAACATAGAGCCCCTTATTGCTTGAGCAAATATAATAGTATCCCAGCTTTCCGCTATTGCTATCCGCTCATTTTCCTCTTTTTTTTCCTTATTTTTGTTTTCACTTTTTTCGATCTCTTCCTCCTCAGAATCTGAAGTTTTGAATTCTGTGCTTTTCATCATCCAATTCCTAAAAATGAGATTCAACATTCTAGATGTATATGTATCAAAAGAAAAAAAAAGAGTTTTGTCTATTCTGTCAAAAAAAAGTGGGGAATGCACATTTATTTGAGACAGTTCCCAAGTCACTGTTTTACGTCTTTGAGCACGCATGGATCCTTTGATTAGATCTCGACGAAAATCCGATTTTTGCGAATAACGTAGTAAAGCTACCTCTTCTGCTTGATCAATACTGTTAGTATCCTTCGTACTATTATGAGTGTTGGTTATCTGTTTAGTATCCGTAAAAATGACTACACGTTTGG
>NW_028238248.1:45000-49963 GCF_041429995.1 Eschscholzia californica
TAAATTTACAAGGTGATATTTCCATTTATTCATCAGAAGAGAACTTCCCTTTGACGCTAGAATGGATTTTCCTTGATATCTGACATAATGCATGAAAGGATCTTTGAACAACCATAGGATAGTCTGAAAATCATTACGCAACACTACTGCGGGATGCTCTATTTTTGCATAGAAATGTGTTCGCTCAAGAAGGATTCCAAAAGATGTTGATCGTAAATGAAAAGATTGTTTACGTAGAAAAACGAATATGGATTCGCATTCATATACATGAGAGTTATATAGGAACAATAAGAATCTTTGATTCTCTTTTGAAAAAAGAGAAATAGCTTTCTTTTGAGTAATAAGACTATTCCAATTAGGATACTCATGGAGAAAGAATCGCAATAAATGCAAAGAGGGGGCATCTTGTATCCAAGAGCGAAGGGTTTGAACTAAAATTTCCAGATGGACGGGGTGGGGTATTAGTATATCTGACACATGATTTAAATATGATAATTTATCATCTAAAAAAGGAAATATTGAATGAATTGATCGTAAATTATGAGATTTTGTTATACCTTTTCCTTCTATAGAAGATCCTAATCGCAGTGAAAGTGGAATTTCCACAATAACTGCAAATCCCTCGGATATCATTTGATAATAAACATTTTTATTGTGTCCAACAAATTGATTTTGTTTAAAAACATTAGCCGAAATAATCAAATACTTCTGTTGATACATTCGAGTAATTAAACGTTTCACAAGCAGTGAACTGGATTTATTGTCATAACCTACATTTTTCACAGTTTCATAAGGAATCGATCTATTTAAACCATGATCATGAGCAAGTGCATAAATATACTCCTGAAGGAGAAGTGGATATAGGAAGTCTTGTTGCCGAGATCTATCTATTTCTAAATATCCTTGTAATTCCTCCATTTGAAATTCGATTTGAAACAAAGGCAAAGGATTTCTTGGGTTCACAAACAATACATAGTGCGATACAGTCAAAACAAGGTATATAATAAGAAAATAATAGATACCTCGGAGACAGATAGGCTAATCAACGGATCTTCCCTTTATTACATCCACTTGTTTGGGTTCATTATAGGATAAGAAAATTGTTAGAAATCCTTTATTTTTGCAAGCCGATCGCTCTTTTGACTTTGGAATAATTCATCTTTATCAATATACCCTTTCTTCTACACATTCGTCCCCACTCCATACTATAATGGAGATATAGTGAATAGTTAGGATTCATAAAAAAATCGATAATCCACCTATAGGAGAACCCTTTCCCGCATCAAGCACTAATATATTTTTAACGTATAATTAGATCGGGTAATCATTCAAATTAAGAACATAAGCTCGTTGCTTTTTACTTCCCTATAATTGGAGCCATAGGGCTCTATCCATTTATTCACTCGACCACCCCCGTGAATTTTTTTTCACACCCCAAGAATTCAAACAATATTTTGTACCGATCTGGTAAGGGTGAAATATTCTCAGAGTTTTTCATTGATACGACATGCTGTTTTTTCCATTCATTCCCTTTCAGGATCAGTCGTGGTCTTACAAACTTTACCAATGGTATGGACGAATCCGTTGCTTCATCCAAATGTGTAAAAGATTCTAGCCGCACTTAAAAGCCGAGTACTCTACCGTTGAGTTAGCAACCCGAATAATGTAATTATGGTTACGGTGTTAGATACGACAAAAATAAAAATAAATACGAAAGAGACTGGATCGCACGACCCCATCAAAAGATTGAACTATCAACAAATAAAAAAAAGCATTTTATGGTCAATTATGAACATAAAAATGAACAGATCAAATGAAATATAGAAGAAATTCCCAGATAAATATAGAAAATCTATAGACCTTTTTTTCTTTATTTTATCTATTTTTTCATTCATAGAAGGTCTCTTGTGTCACAGCAAATCCAACGAAGACATCATTTTCATAAAGTAAAAAACCAAACTTATGGGACGTGGATAAATAGATCTATTTATCCACGATCCAATTATATTTGTTCAATGCCCTATTGTCAATATGAACGTTGAAAAAAAAAAAAAAAAAATAAGAAATTAAATTGAAATAAAAAAATAAGGAAGGAGTAGGAAAAATCTCGGGTTTATTTAATATAACTAAAGGTAAATAAGCAAACTTGACTCCTTGTTTCTTGGTGGAATCCCAACAAAAACCATCCGATTGAGAATAATCCCATAATTTTTTGGATCCTATTATTTTATTTCATCTATTGACTCAATCCTTTTTCTATCCGTCTCATATCACGAAAAGGTATTTTTATCGTTATTTCTAGAATATCGGATTATAATTATATGAGAGCGATACATATAGTAAATAGGTATAAATAGAGCAAGAAAAAGAGTGAATAATGAAAAAAAAAAAAATTCAACAAAGTTAGCATATGGGCGACCCCCTCTTTCTTTTTCTTTTTTCATTAATTTTAGTTCGTTTGATTAACGCGAAGTTCTTTAAATACCTCTGCCCTCTTTGAAATATCATAAACGGTTCCTGTGGGTTGAGCACCTTTTTCAAGGAAATATAGAATAGCGGGAACATTTGAATAAGTTTGATTCTTTATCGGATCGTAAAAACCCACTTTACGAAGATCTCTTCCTTCTCTTCGGGATCGAACATCAATTGCAACGATTCGATAGATGGCTCATTGGGATAGATGTAGATGAACAATGCCCCCCCTAGAAACGTATAGGAGGTTTTCTCCTCGTACGGCTCGAGAAAGAATGATTCGAATTTGTGTATATAATGTCAAATAGATCAATAAAATCCTCAAATTCATTAAACTATGATTTCATTCGTTTTTTTTTCTTCCTTCCCGAAAAAGAAAAAAATCATTCGTACTCATAACTCAAGTTCTATAATTATCAAAGAGCTCAAAGGAAAATCCTTAGGCCTAGGAATTTTCTTTATTGAGCTGTCTCTAACCCCCTTTCTTGGTCTCATTTAGAATCCATTTTTTATTCCTCATTCTGACCCAATTATTGTAGTAAGACAATTGAAAATGGTGTTTTCTTGTTCCGGGATCTTTTATCTTTGCTTTGAATCATTGGGTTTAGACATTACTTCGGTGATCTTTAATCGTTTCAAAATGGCAGCAACATACCTTTTGTGATTTCTTTCTAGCGAAGAATCATATGAACGATTGATTCCCGTGCGATACACTTTTGTTTTGATCGAAATAGTTTTCTCAATTCCAAGAAAATTTCCTTTGTTTATTTGAAACTTTTGTTCGAATTGGGTCCTTTCTATTTCTAATTCGAAGATATATTTACGAAGTTGTTCCAACTTATTAATTGACACTAACCCTAGATCCTTGCCCTTGAGAAATGAATCAATACTTTCTGCTCGAGCTCCATCATGTACTATTTACAACCCAACAAAATAGGGGTTGTTCTAGTGGAACAGAACAAACTATGTCGAGCCAAGAGCACCTTCATTTCTATATAAAATGGTGGGTGTAAGAATCCACAGCCGATCATGTCCTTCAAGTCGCACGTTGCTTTCTACCACATCGTTTTAAACGAAGTTTTACCATAACATTCCTCTAGTTTGGAACCGGTATGGAATTGATTCAATATGGAATCATGAATAGTCATTGGCTCAATTGGTACATAGTAATCTACACTTTATACTTTGTTTTTCTATATAGAAAGGTAATTATTTATCTGGAGAAGTCTCAGCAAGGATTCACTTTAATTAACCGCCTATTTTATTGTATGAATGAAAAAATTCATTTATCAAAGAACACGAATAAACAAGTTCTTCTTTAATCTGCATCTTCAACAGATTGTTCAAGACGATCAATTAAAGAAAACAAAAGAAGGGTCTTTAATTAGATTCCCAATCCCGCAACAAAATGAATAAATTAATATAATATTAAGTATTAACCAAATAAACTAGTCCAATGAACTGGAAAGGCCGTAAGTTAATCGATAGAATAAATTAATCAACCTCACACTTCTTCGAGTACCAAGGGCTCATAAAGAATCATTAAAAGGGTTTAATTTAACCAATTTCCTACTTCGATATCATTATTATTTTTTATTATTTTTTGAATAAAGTTTTCCAGTAAAGATCAAATTGGATTTCGAAATCAATCAAAAGGTTATCACAATCATATCATAACGAGTCGATAAAAATGTTTATCAGATATCTCATTGATTAAAGTAAAGAGAGCAAAATTTGATCATCATAAAAGAAATATATGTTTCTTTTTCAATTGAATCATCAATGATTCAAACTAGAACTAGATAGATAAATTGAGAAACAAATCCAATTGATTTCTTTTTTTTGTAGGGAGGGGTGAGATAGAGATAGAAAATACTCGTGTAAGGTAAGGTTTAGGGCGTTAGTTTTTAATCTGATTGAGAAAATAAAAATCGGAAGAATACGATCTTTCCATATTCATCAGATAAACCGAACAATTGTCACTGGAGGGAGTCGCGGGATCACAGATCTTTTTCATCAAAATCGAAATGTCACTGACATAGAACAATAACAATGTATACAATACATATACTATCGGCATTGGTTAATTTTCTATATATTTTTGTTTTTGACTTCAAGGTCAAGAATCTTTTCATTGATTTACAATTAATCATTAGAACCAGCTACTAAATACAAAAATTAGGTTCAAAGAAAATACACCTGTTACATATTGAACTTTTTTTGTTAATGAGATCCGGCAGACAGACAAAGATAAACGAGTCCAGATCAATCCGTTGTTGCTATTTTTTTTTAGGCCAACCCAGTCTTAGAAGCCTTCTTACTCTTAATCCCAGTCCTGGAATTGAAATTCCATCAGTACCAAAAACTCCCTCTTATTTAGAATGTTTAGAATTCCGGATCCATAGAGAATTAGTAATTGGACTACCCTATTTACTTTAGATATAGGGAATATCTAAGATTTTCTTTTGCATTTCCATAAAAAATGCGTCAT
>NW_028238249.1:0-12500 GCF_041429995.1 Eschscholzia californica
GAGGCACAAACAGGAGAATTTGTCCTGGAAGCGGAAGAACTGTTGAAACTCCGCGAAACCCTCACAAGGGTTTATGTACAAAGAACGGGCAATCCCTTATGGGTTGTATCCGAAGACATGGAAAGGGATGTTTTTATGTCAGCAACAGAAGCCCAAGCCCATGGAATTGTTGATCTTGTAGCGGTCGAAAATACCGAGGATTTCACGTAAATCCGTGATTCCATTTCGAACCATAATTGAATGAACTGTGATTTGATATTTTATCTTCTTACCGAGGTAAAATGGGGTAAAATATTCAATGAAATCGACGTAATTCATAATCATCCGGTTAGGATCGATCTAAACCAGCCCATTCTGTATACGATTCAGCATGCCAACTATTAAACAACTTATTAGAAACACAAGACAGCCAATCAGAAATGTCACAAAATCCCCCGCTCTTCGGGGATGTCCTCAGCGTCGAGGAACATGTACTAGGGTGTATGTGCGACTCGTTCAGATCATGAACTGGAACAAAAGAAAGGAGACAATTTTGACAGTATCAATGATCAGTACCAATGAATAGGATAGAATGGAAGAGTTCCACTCACTATCTAAAAAAAGACCTCTATTGTGTATAAAATTTATGGTTTCCATTGGTAGAAATCCAATCACCTCAATTGGAGATGAGAAGCAATTCCCCATTGGTAGCAAATGGTTATCCATTAAGCGGGGAATGGTATTTAAAAAGCAGAAAAATTATGCTCCCACTCTTGCAAGAACGGATTAACAGGGTCAGCTACCTAACCAACCTTCATAATTAAATGCCGTTACTGTATGGGTAGATCTCATTGTGAAAAGACCTATTACTGTAGAATTTATGGGTAGAGCCAAAGAGTGTGAACTGTACAAGTTACTAAAACTAAATAGGGAAGGGGCTCCGGTGTATAGAAAGGACCTCACCGTTTAAAAAGTAACCATAGAAACGATGGAACCCACTATTTATTCATTTACATTTACGACTTAATTTACTTTTACTATTTTTTGGATACCGAGTATCGATACAATTTCTTATTTCGAGGTGAAATGCTTCAAAAAAAATCGTGGTTGGGAAGGTCATAGTAGCAAAAGCCATTGGAATTTTTATTTTATACACCGGAAGAATGAGTTTTGTTATTAATAGACCAGGAGGGGGAAAAAGAATGACTGAAAGAAACGAAATCAATCAGTTATTCATCAAAGTTTCATTTGATTCAATGACCAGAATTAGACGAGGATATATAGCTCGGAGACGTAGAACAAAAATTCGTTTATTTGCATCAACCTTTCGAGGGGCTCATTCAAGACTTACTCGAACTATTACTCAACAGAAAATGAGAGCTTTGGTTTCTGCTCATCGAGATAGGGGCAGGCAAAAGAGAGATTTTCGTCGTTTGTGGATCACTCGTATAAATGCAGTAATTCGTGAGAATAGGGTATCCTATAGTTATAGTCGATTAATACACGATCTGCACAAGAGGCAGTTGCTTCTTAATCGTAAAATACTTGCACAAATAGCTATATCAAATAGGAATTGTCTTTACATGATTTCCAATGAGATCATTAAATAAGGGGATTGGAAGGAATCCACCAGAATGATTTAAGCGGAGTTCCCCGGAGAATGAACTCCGGGAAGGTAGAGTCTAAATTACTACGATAAAGTAGTAAAAATGAACGAACACGTTTCAATAATAAAAATAAAAGATTTTATCTTTTTATTCCCCGATTCTATTTTGTTTTCTTATGACATGACAATCCAATCTGGATTCTCTAATTTTTCGAACAAAACATCAACCTGGGTTGGGGTTCGAATTGCAATTTTGATTCAATTGAGGCGTAGGCCTATTTATTTCTGGTTCTAGGACCAGTAGTTCTAGGGGTTGACTCGGTTCTCTCAAATTGTTTCTCATTATTAAGAAAAGGTAACAAAGATAAAATACGAGCTTGTTTTATAGCAATAGTAATTAATCGTTGTTGTTTCAAGGTTAATCTATTCACTCGTCGAGATAATATTTTTCCTTGTTCACTAATAAATCGACTAATTAAACTCATGTTTCTATAATCAATTCGATCCCCCGATCCAATTGGGGGCAAACGCCTACGAAAAGATCGCTTGGATTTAAGAAAAGGTCGCTTGGATTTATCCATGGTTTATTCCTTATCTCTAAAATCCTATTTCTGAATTCGAATTCATTTGGGATCCGACCAAAATAGGATTTGATTTGTTTCTATATATTATATGTAATTTGTTCTTGTTACTTCGAAGGGTAGCACACACACACGCCCCTTCAATCTATTTCTTTATCTCCCCATGAATTGTATGCTTGTAACAATAGGGACAGAATTTTCTCAATTCCAATCGACTAGGTGTATTGTGTCGATTCTTTTGAGTAATATATCTGGAAATGCCCGGCGATTCCTTATTAACACTGTTTCGGACACAACTAGTACATTCCAAAATAACTCTGACTCTGACCTCTTTACCCTTGGCCATGAACCTCCTTTGAATTTTGGATTCACTCAACGCTTCGCTTTTCGATCCGAAACGAAGAAAAAAAGTAAAAAAAAAAAAATAGAAGTTGCTAACTCGAAATCCAATTATGAAAGATTTCATTGCAATCAATAGAGCAATAATAATAAGTGATACAACAATTTCTAACTATTAATTATTTCTAACCCTAGTACAGTATTTCGTTTAAGTATCTTGTATGATTTTGTTGCCCTAGAACTACATTTATTGCTATTTGCGTACTCCCCCTATTAATTATTAATAGTAGAATTTGAGCCTGACCCGAGTTTTACTGAGGTTGAATCCACTTTGATTCTTTATTTTTCTGCCCTTACATATCCTAAAAAACCGAAAAAAGAAGAAAACAAAGAAAAGAGAGGAAGAAGGATTAGTCAGAGATAATTTATTATATCACTAATCTTCTTCGTCCCTTCTCATGTCAATAACTAGAATGAAAAAAAGGGGAATGTCAACGCATCTGGGAATAAATGATTGATCTCTATCAATAGACCTGCTAAGGACCCGAACCATAGAGTACTTAGCACAGGTGCCACGGAGAGATATGTTTTTATATCTCGCATTGAAAATCCTCCTTCTTTAATTGTAATACATATATGATCAGATGCATATGTAGTTAAGGATCACTTGTATTTGTACGCGGAATCCCTAACAACAATGGATATATACAACGACCCGGTAGATAAGATTCCCCTTTCCTTAAAACAGAAAAAGACGCCCCCTTCTTCCTGAGTATTACCGATAAATATTAATTTATTTATATGTTTATATGTTGGGTTTCATATGTATATAATTTTTTATTATATGTTATATGAGACCAAAAAGAAAAAATGGCAAGCGAAATTGTATATCAATGGGGAAATAATGATGTGGAAAACAAGACAGGGATTCTCTACAATGACACTGTATACCAATTGAAAGGGATGTAGCGCAGCTTGGTAGCGCGTTTGTTTTGGGTACAAAATGTCACGGGTTCAAATCCTGTCATCCCTACCTATTCCTTCTCCTACGGGCAGTAACAAGTATGGGCAATAACGGGGGGATCCATTGAGATCGATGAAAATTGGATAGACTCAATCTTTCATTTCAGTTTATGATACTATCTGCATGCAAGGTGTATTGGGCGTACAAAAAGAATCCTTTTCTTTCTTTTCTTTACGGTCTTATCTATTGTGATAAGAAAGCGCTCTTAGTTCAGCTCGGCAGAACGTGGGTCTCCAAAACCCGATGTCGTAGGTTCAAATCCTACAGAGCGTGATTCTGTTCTTCTTAGGTCGAATTTCAATGAAATAACTTCACTAACTTGAACAGCAACCTGAATCTGAATTTGACCTCCTGCGGGTTAAAAAAAGAAGGGGGTCAATCAAAAAACGAGATCTTACTTAATCAAAGATCCAACTGATCACCGCGCCTGTATTGTAAATATGCAGTTACGAATAATCCAGCCAAAGTAATAGGAATTAGACCTAACACGATTCCAAATAGTAAAACTTCAATCATTTCGATTTGTTTGATGTTTGAAAGGGGAAGAAAAAAGAGAGGTAATATCTATCTTTAAATATTAATCCGAATCGACCATGAATCTCAATGACCAAGAATTTACAATTGACGCGGGAAGGCATTCTAGAGTGCCTAGAATCTCACAGAAACATTTATTTTTATGAATTTAGAATTCAATTCAAATAAGTCGTATTTTGCTCAGACCAATAAATAGAGCTGGGGTTATAGTTGAAGCCGCCAGTAGAAAACCGAAATAACTAGTTATAGTAGGCATGAGGGAGCTAAATGAGATACGTTCTTTTTATACATATGGTTATAAAAAACTTACCTAAGTTTCCGCTTTTGAAAGATAAGAGGATACGAAAAAATACCAATTGATAGAATCCGTTCCAATTGAAAGTTTTTGATTCATCTTTCATTATCATTTATCATTATAGACGTCACTAACAAAGATAGAGTGAGAGAAGTGGAAAAAAAAGATTGATTCATCATCTGTGACATCTACCCATGCCGTGATTTCGACTCAACAGATTCATTGAGCAACTCGTGGGTAAAGTAATAGGAAAAGAACCTTGTAGTGGAATTTCATTTATAAATGAAACTCTCTTTGAATCACTATGGAATTAAATCAAATTGGAAAATTTTTTCTTTTTTAATTGTATAGAATCCAGTTTCTATTCTGGAACAAAGGACCTTAGAATACCTTTTGCTTTACCTCATTAGATTCAGTGGTTACCCCATTAGATTAAGCATGTAGGCTCATTAATTATACATAATATCTCGACTGCTAAGAAAAAAGTGTCGCACGATCGCTCGAAGAAATAAAAGCCTTAGTTCGGTACAACTCAATTTTAAGACTAGTAATTCTATTATCTTTTGGTTTTAGGTTCTACATGCTGTCTTTCCATATTAGGGAGTCCTATCCTTGGAGCTAGTCAAGAAGGAACCTTTGGATGTAATGCAGCAACGGTTGCATCACGCATATTGATTGTTCCAACTATTGTTTGTTTTCTTTCATTGAATACTATCTACTAATCTTATTGTACTACTAACCGATTTCTTGAACTGAAAGGATTTGAACAAAAACCTTTTTCTTTTATACATATACAACAGGGTTCTAGATTTCGTATCTAATTGAATTGTGTGAATATGATAATATCTTTCATGAATTATTAGAACCCGTTGGACTCACACTCTACCAGATCCTCGGGTTCTAGTCCAAAGTTAGTAATGGAAAGAACCCTATACTTATACTACTACAGGAATTTGAAAAATTTTCGATTGAATAGCACACGGTTCCGCATATATAAGGAACAAGAAAGGAAGAAATCAATTATGTACCACTTCTTTTGGTTTCGATATTGATTGAAATTGCGTTGCTGTGTCAGAAGAAGGATAGCTATACTGATTCGGTATACTCTAAAGATGCCCTCGGTACACTATTGACGATCTCACAAAGATTCAAGATCAGTGGGTTTCCATTTACTGATCCCATCTTTCACGGAATCGATCCCCCTTTGACTGTACAAGAATATGTGGAGCGCAGCATGTCTGGAAGCACGGGAGAACGCTCTTTTGCTGATATTATTACCAGTATTCGATACTGGGTCATTCATAGCATTACTATACCTTCCCTATTTATTGCGGGTTGGTTATTCGTCAGCACGGGTTTAGCTTACGATGTGTTTGGAAGCCCTCGGCCAAACGAGTATTTTACAGAGAGCCGACAAGGAATTCCATTAATAACTGGCCGTTTTGATCCTTTGGCACAACTCGATGAATTTAGTAGATCCTTTTAGGAGGCCCCAATGACTATAGATCGAACCTATCCAATTTTTACAGTGCGATGGTTGGCTGTTCACGGACTAGCTGTACCTACCGTTTCTTTTTTGGGGTCAATATCAGCAATGCAGTTCATCCAACGATAAACCTAATCCGAATTGAATTATAGAGCTATGACACAATCAAACCCGAACGAACAAAATGTTGAATTGAATCGTACCAGTCTTTACTGGGGGTTATTACTCATTTTTGTACTTGCTGTTTTATTTTCCAATTATTTCTTCAATTAAGAGAAAGAAAAAGAATAGTAGGAATTCTCTTATCCCATTCGGACGGATCTCATCTCATAATTATCCATGACTGTTTATGTCTCTAGCATGACCACTTGATGAAATGTGGAGGGAAGTGGGGTAAATGGCCGATACTACTGGAAGGATTCCTCTTTGGCTGATAGGTACTGTAGCTGGTATTCCTGTGATCGGTTCACTAGGTGTTTTCTTTTACGGTTCATATTCCGGATTGGGTTCATCCCTATAGTAATCATATGAACTAAGTTGTAGACAGGAAAAAGAAAGTAAGAACTCAACGGGACCTTACCCCTCGAATTAGACAAGGGGGTAAGGTCCCGTTGAGTTCTTACTCTTACAACGAGACTTTGATTCATTCCATAACATAAAAGTTCGAAGTTCATCCAGTTAACATAATCATAATATTCTATTCGTAGAAATAAAAAATGGGCCTTTTGCTCCGATGTTTCAAATCACGCTATTCCATTTTTTATGATAATGTTTTTGAAGAATTAATCCCATTGATTGGATTCAGAATATATGTTCTACATAGTATCAATTCGTCCAAAATCAGAAGAAAGAAGGAATCAATCCATTTTCTGGATGACATAATATGGATTCCTGTAGACCTGTAGACGAGACATCACCCAAAGCATTTCTATACTAATAGAATCTTACTCTATTTATTATCTCATCAAAGTTTCAATTTTCTTTTGTTTTTTACTTTTTTTAGAAGTTCATTGAAGAAGTTCTATTTACTCAATGAGTTACTCTACCCCTTTTTTGTTTTGCTTGCCCACCACTTCTTATAAATCCAAACAAGGAGGTTCCGATAAACCTAGAAAAAATGTAAAAAAGGAATAGTACTCTTTGACGAAGCAGATCAAGAATCATTATTCTTTCGACACAAGAAAAGGTGGAAAATTACTTTTCTTGTGTCGAAGATTAGGAAGACGAGTAATACCTCCTAGAATCGGTTGTTCCTTTCATTTATCCCTTACTTTATAGTCTCCTACCACGTATGTCTATTATCTATTTCTATTCGAATTTGATTCTATTATTCTAATAGCATAGAAAACTATTGATATATTTCGTGGCATTTCAAATTTGCCAATAGTGACATAATCACACCACTCCAATTTGGATTGAAAAACGGGTAGTCAAGTTCAAGTTAAATAGTGTTCTTCGCAATAGAATACTATTCTATTACTATACTAGCAGTGGAATCCAAGTAATTCCCGGCATCTCGCAGAAAAACAGTATAAACAAAGCAAGCAAATAAAAAAGCTTTTTTTTTTGACCATACATAATTACATCGATCAGCAAGAACAAGAATTTGATTTTTTTTATAAACTTGATGTTGATAAATACGTGGATCTAAAAATTCATTTCAGACAATTGAACCTTCTCAAACTGTTTCTTTTTAAGAACCAAAAATATTTGTGCCAGAATAACAGATGCCAAGAAGAACAAAAGGCCTTGGACACGTGATGGATCTTGAAGTACTATTTCTGCGTCTCCTTGACCAAATCCACCCACATTGGGATTACTTGTTAGTGGTTGATCAAGCTTGATGGATTCACCTTCTGAAACAAGAAGTTCTGGTCCTGGAGGTATAAAATCAACCACTTGGTGTCCGTCCGATGCATCCGCTATGGTTATTTCATATCCCCCCTTCTCTTTACGTATGATTTTGCTTACTATACCTGCTGCTGTAGCATTATAGACTGTATTGTTACTCTTACTCCCATCGGGATAAATCTGACCCCTTCCCCTGTTCCCGCCTACATATATAGGATATTTTAAGAAGTAAACGTCTTTTTTAGTAGCGGGGTCCGGGGAAAGGATAGGAAAGGTGATTTCACTATATTTCTGACCAGGAACAGGACCTATCACAAGAATATTTTTTTTAGTGGGGCGATAACTCTGAAAAGACAGATTGCCCATCTTTTCTTTCATCTCGGGAGAAATACGATCGGGAGGAGCTAATTCAAATCCCTCAGGTAAAATAAGAACAGCTCCCACATTCAAAGCCCCCTTTTTTCCATTAGCAAGAACTTGCTTCAGTTGCATATCATAAGGGATTCTAACAACTGCTTCAAATACAGTATCAGGAAGTACCGCTTGTGGAACCTCAATATCTACGGGCTTATTAGCTAAATGGCAATTGGCACATACAATACGCCCAGTTGCTTCTCGTGGATTTTCATAACCCTGCTGTGCAAAAATGGGATATGCATATGAAGTAGATGTCCGAGTTATTACATATATCATGATCGATACAGAGATGGATCGAGCCATCTGTTCCTTTATCCAAGAAAAGGTATTTCTATTTTGCATGGTCCAATTATTGATCCCAAAATTTCTACAATAAATTAGGTAGGTTGCTAGTATAGTTCCCTGTCCACGATTCTGCTATTGTATTGGAATAATTTTACTGGAATATAGGAAGAATCCCTGGATGGGTAGAAATATAAAAAGTGAGTAAGATTTTTAATGGTTTGTTTATGTACGAAGTAACAAACATTATGATTGGATTAATATCGGTGGATCAGTCTTTAGTCATTCATTGAATGATAAATCACTACAAGTGACGGAGATACGCGATTTAAATAACGGAAGATCCAATATTTCAAAATTGTATCTAGAATGACTGGAAAAGTGGAAACAAGACCCGATATAATTTGGTCGTTATGATCAAACCCAAAATCTTTGGAGATAGAACCAATCATTAGTTCCCAACCATGGGGCGAGTGGAATCCGATACATAAATCAGTTAATAAAAGAATAGAAAAAGCTTTTATTGTGTCACTTAAGTTATAGAAGAATTCCTGAACCCAAGAATTAAGAATGACAAGTTCTTCATTACCCAGAATAGAATAACCACTTAGAATAGCGAAATAGATTATATTTGTCGAGAAGTCCAAAATGCTGTGGATATGACTCTCATTGTGCATCTTGATCAATTGTATCGTTTCTTTATGAATTCCTATATGAAGCTTTTGTATATGTGTCTCCGGGTACTCTTTTATCATTTCGTCCAAAAGGGATAGTTCCTCTAATTCTATGAATTTTTCTAGAACATGCTTTTCTTGAATATCATTCAAAAAAGTTTCGGATTGCCCAGTATTCCACCAATTCGTAACCCAAGATTCCAGACTTTTATTAAATGAGAGAGAGATCCACCAGGGCAAAAATACTATAGATGCAAGATATGGTGAGGGTAGTGAGTGCTTTCTTTTGTGGCATTTTGAATCTGTGAATTGCTAATGAAACCAACTCATTCGTCGACTCTATCCGATCTGATATTTCTATGAAGCATGAGTTCTATAACAAGGTATTGAACCTATGGATCTACTGCCCTTTTTTATTTGTAATTAATTGGTTAGTCCTTGTATCGAGAAAGAATATAGAATTAGAATAAGGGTTCGCGCTGAATGAAGAAATAAAAATATATATTGTTTTCCGATCTCTCAATTGGTCAAATTCGAAACAATTACATCCTTTCGGTGAATGCCCGAAAGAGCCACCTCGAGTAATTCATATTATTCGGATTTCGAGACAAAAGAACCCCCTTAGATCAATTATTTCAAAAAGTTTCGCTGGCTACCCAGACCATAACCCGGGAATAATTGGGGGAAATTTATGAAAAATATTGATGGGATGATGAAATCAAAAATGAGTGGCAAAACCCGAGAGAAATTGGATCTTATATTATAGTTATAAGAGAATAGTTATAAGAGATCCAATAATTTGATCATCAAGCGGGAAAAGAACGGATAAAAAGAAACATCGATTGACAAAATAAAAGAGGGGTAATTTACAATACAATATAGGATCCATCTGTATCTAACATATCAATTCAAAGATATGTGATGAATCCATTTAGACTTGTTACTAGCATGAAAGAGTTGAGTTTATTTCCATAAAAAAGAGTTTTGGTGGGCAAAAATAAGTTCGTTTTCTGGTTCTTCCATATACATCTGCTTTTGCTCGAATGAGCGTTCTGAAAAAGCTTTAGTTAAGTTCTATAAAAAAGAAGATTCCTTAGTTCCTTCCCCAATGCTAATAAAGCATTAATTCTTTTCAGTTCATTTCAAAATACTTCAATTGGTACGCGCAAGAAATAGGCCAATTCAGCAGCTTTTTGTTCAATTTCTCGCGGAGTCAAATTCTCATCAGTCCGAGTCAAAGGAATGGCTCCCTGGCCTCTGATTTCCATATAAAGGACACGACGAGGAAAAATACCCTCTTTAATTTCTATTCTAATCGACTGGACATCTCTCATAAGGAATCGAAGAAAGATACGACGATTTAGCCCAGGAAATCCCCAACGAAAAATACACACTATTCCTTCTTTTCTATCGAATCGGTCATAACCACTACCTACATTCCACGAAATTGTGCACCACAAATAGGAACTAATGAACAGACCTGCGATCCCATAGAAGGACATCACGATCCCTTGTGGAAAAAAAAGGATTTGCTGAGACGGGAATAAGGATATCAGATTCCTACCAAGATAACTAGAAGCTCCAACCAATAAGAATCCTAGTGAACCGAAAAGAAGGATACAGGCCCAGCAGAAATTACTTGTTTTTCGAGACCCCGTTATAAGTTCTATCCATATACGTTCTGATCGCCAGTTCATACTAGATCCAGTTGCATTTTATTGGAATTGAGAGAATAACCCAAATGAATTTGACTTTTCTTTTTTTGTTCCCGAAGTAACTCTCAGCAACTAGCACTATTATGATATGATGTGAACTATTAGGAATAATTCATCGAATTGCTTAGATATAAAAGCATCTGCTTCATATGATCCTCCTATGGATATCTACACACAAATAGATACATTGAGTTTCCATTTTCTACATCTGCTGATCCATTTTAAAATAGCTATAATGAATGCATTGATCCATATATCATGTTTCCACGTGTATAAGAGCTCTTTCATTTGTGTTCGGAGGAAGCCGCATGTTGGGTTGTACCATATTACACTAAGTAGATATCTGTATTATGATCAAGTCCAAGTCTTGAAATAAATTGATGGTATTTTGTCCCATCGGATCTAGACAATCTTGTTTTTTTGAACATGAAGAAATAAAGAAGCCATTGCAAGTGCCGGAAATACTAGGCCCACTAAAGGCACAAAAATTGAGGGTAAATTGAGAGTTGTCATAGAATGGATACCTCGATTTAATATTTGTACCTTTTATAAGGATATCTTATGATAAGTATATCTATTATAAGTATAGAATAATAAGTGCAAGGAATGGAGAACTAACTAAGTATACCTATTCACCTTTATAACTGAAATATATATATGATAATCCACTTTCTTATTCTTCTTCTCTTGTCCTTATCTTCTAATAAAGAACGAAAGAGTTTCTTACAAATTCCCCAAAAAGGATTCGTTAGAATCCTATCCAACAGAGATTCCTCGTAAAAATGTGAGTTCTCAGTAGATATAGAAATATGCAAGATTTCTATTCTAAAATTTTCTATATTTGAATTATTCTAGATCTATAATACGGTTGATAGCTACTTCCTGATTACGAATCATGAATATAGGTATAAAAAAACAGATTTGTAGGAAAAAAAGGAATTATCCGAAACTTCTTATTCTTTCTACAAAGAGATCTTATGCCCGTAAGGAAAACAACATTCTTCTTATTTTTACTTTACTTGGGGGTTCCGATAAACTAAATATAAACTAAATACTTGTTCGCCACAAATAAAATAACTGAATTGAATGCTCTACTTGATTGAAATTGAATTTTGATTCACGGGAAAGAAACCGTGAAGCTGAAATAACTCACTCAGAACACTTTTTAAAGGATTACGTGGTACGATTGGGTCCAATAAGCCCTTATGGAATAAATACTCAGCCGCTTGGGAACCATCAGGTACGGTCTTATTCAATGTTTGTTCAATTACTCTTTTACCCGCAAATGCAATGTAGGCATTGGGTTCGGCAATAATGATATCTCCCAACATACCAAAACTGGCTGTCACCCCACCGGTTGTAGGAGATGTAAGGATTGATACATAGAATAACTTTTTATTTGATTGATAATTATATGAAGCAGAAGATATTTTAGCCATTTGCATCAAGCTCAAACTCCCTTCTTGCATGCGTGCTCCTCCGGAAGCACACACTATAATAAGAGGTAGAGATTTCTTATTAGCATACTCGATCAAACGGGTGATTTTCTCGCCTACTACGGATCCCATACTGCCCCCCATGAACTGAAAATCCATAACCCCAATTGCTACGGGAATACCATTTAGTTGGCCTATGCCTGTTTGAATAGCCTCAGTTAACCCTGTTTTTCTTTGATAAGAATCGATACGATCTTTATAAGGTTCCTCTTCTGAATGAA
>NW_028238249.1:17500-25000 GCF_041429995.1 Eschscholzia californica
TTATCACAACCCTTCTTCGTAGCAGAAGTATTTACCGGTTCTCCAGGGAAATATGTTGGTCTAGCAGAAACAATTAGGGGGTTTCAACTGATCCTTTCCGGAGAATTAGATGGTCTTCCTGAGCAGGCCTTTTATTTGGTAGGTAACATCGATGAAGCTACCGCGAAGGCTATGAACTTAGAAGAGGAGAGCAAATTGAAGAAATGATCTTAAATCTTTGTGTACTAACCCCTAATCGAATTGTTTGGGATTCAGAAGTGAAAGAAATCATTTTATCTACTAATAGTGGCCAAATTGGTGTATTACCAAATCACGCCCCTATTGCTACGGCTGTAGATATAGGTATTTTGAGACTACGTCTTAACGACCAATGGTTAAAAATAGCTCTGATGGGCGGTTTTGCTAGAATAGGCAATAATGAGATCACCATTTTAGTAAATGATGCGGAGAAGGGTAGTGACATTGATCCGCAAGAAGCTCAGCGAACTCTTGAAATAGCGAAAGCTAACTTGAGTCGAGCTGAAGGAAAGAGACAAACAATTGAAGCAAATTTAGCTGTCAGACGAGCCAGGACGCGCGTAGAGGCTATCAATGTAATTTCCTAACTAGTTGGTGCGCCCAAAAAATAAGTTCTGTTTATACACCATATTTGAGTTCTGCCGATTGAATCCAATCAAGTGTAATGGAATTCTGATGTAAGAAAAAAATAAAAATAAATTTACTAGACTACTAGTAAGGGGGGTAGAAAAGAAAAAAAAAGAGGGTGTATATAAAAACTTATTAGATACCAGTGACTCCGGTATCTAATAAGTCCTACCTACTATTGGATTTGAACCAATGACTCCCGCCGTATGAAAGCAATACTCTAACCACTGGGTTAAGTAGGTCATTTATCATCACAAAGAGAAAGAAAAGGGACCCATCATATCGATGGATTATAGATGGAATCTTATTTCTAAGCAATACCAATTCTTGGCAGGAAACAGACCAGAAGCTCTCATGTCGGATCATAGAAGATTCATCTTGACAAGAAATTATTTACATGATAAACTATCTATCACAAGCACAAGGGCTATAGCTCAGTTAGGTAGAGCACCTCGTTTACACGCGCGCCAATGTTTTTTCAGGGGAGTCCATCATGCAATCAACAGAATTGATCTTATTGAGAAATCGATGTCTTACTCCACATATTCCAGGGAACAAGAGAACAATAGCCTGACAAATATTTGGTTCGGTCCCCTTTGGATGCCAATTTAGGCTCCAAATAGAACCCATCGTTGATTTGATAATTGATAAGGTGAATACCCAGTGCATTCAATGCTAGGCATAATGAGTATAAGGACCTCAAACAAATATCTTTTCGTACTATGAACTTTAAGGTGTATGAAGTTTCATATTTGACTCTTTGAGCAGAGCGATAGAGACTTCATTTAACTTAGGTTGATCTAGGCCGGAGGCAGACCTACGTCAAGGCAACTCTTCTTTGAAACACTTTGGTATTGCTTCTGGATCAGAATCAAAATAATGAATTAGAGCACGTGGAGCCATCTCGTTATCTTTCTGTGAAGAAAAAGTATGGCGGACTATCTGATATTTATATCAGGTGATGAAAGAGCCCAATGCAAAAAAAGTGCATGTTGGGTCTTTGAAACAGTTTGAATCATTTCGATAATAATAAGTTTGATCTGTTTTACCGAGAAGGTCTACGGTTCGAGTCCGTATAGCCCTAATTGATTTGATTTTTAATGAATTTAAAATTAACAAAAAATTTGTTTTGTATAGTTTTAATTTCCTCATTCTTGCTTGTTGGTTGTAGCTGTAGTCGGACGGCCGGTTGGTCCATCGAAATAGAATAATTCTTGCATGCTCTGAATGATCCCCGCGAGCGAGCATGAAACTGAAAACAAAAATGCATTTCAATGGACCCAATCGGTATTTTTTAGATCTCGGATAAACAAACCCATTCTTCAATCTTGGTGGGTGAATTACATATGAATTTTTCATGTTTTTCTATCCACGATCAAAGAGTTAGTGATATTCCTTTTCTTTGGTTTTGGTATACCTAATCCAAAGTGAATTTTTGAAGTCAAAATGATGACCCGAGCCCGGCTAAAAACTCCAACCCAAACTAAATCCAATCTGATAGTAAGTCGCACGGATCCAGGACCGACATATTATTTTTCTTGTATTTGTGGAAGAGCCAGAGTTTGAAAAACGAAACTCCTTGGAAAGTTTCATTGTAAACATTGTCAAATGGGTTCATCTTCGTATAACCGGCCTAGCAAAACACAAATCAAGTAATCTTATCTTAAACACAAATCAAGTAGTCTTATCTTTCGGTAAAATATTTATTTTTTTTGTATCCCAATATACCCCAACCCAATTGCCCACCATTCCAATTCTACCAATGCTGACTTTATGCAAGAAGATTGGGGGTCCGTTTGAACTTGTACGAGTTAAGAAGCCCCCGACTCATCGCTTTTTTTGCGGAAGAACAGCCCAACTCATTGTTTTAGAGATACTGAATGGGTCCATAAATCTATTAGTGTTTGCACCTCTGTCTATTTCCATGAGTTATTGGGGGATTTGGGCTGTCGAATCGTTTGATAATGCGGGATTCCATTCGAAGTTTCTTCCGTAGATCATTTATGATTCGGCTGACTCTATCATTGTGATACGCTCCATTGTGTAGGGTTGTTTCAAAATCAATCTTTTTATTGACATGAAACCTAACCCAGTGGTTGGTCTTACTTTCACTAGTTCTGATTACATTTTAAATTAACAAGGATTTCCATTCATTTCGGACCCATTTCAAGTACTAAAGATCGGGGTTTGGAATGATTCTTTCAAGACTTCGAGCTCTAATTTCATAATCCGATTTTTTTGTTTTTTGGGTAGGTGCAGGTCGAGGCAGTAGAGGCTCAAAGCCTGTAATTTGGGGATAGAAACTTATGAATTGTTATATGATATGTTAAGGGTTTCTCGCAATTCAATGCATTGAATCAAATCCATTAAGTCGAGAACAAGGGGAGAGAATCAAATAGGTCAATGCATTCTATTTCCGTATTTAATCAATAGAAGCAATAATCCTCTAACTGGATCTTAATGAAAAGCATATACCAATACAATACCATTTGATTCTCTTATATGAATATTCATAAAATAGATAACATATGTATAGAATTCATTATTATTATTATTTTTATTAATAATATCAATATCTTAACTTAAATCTTAAGAAAAAGTCTATACAGAATTCTATAAAATTCTAAATAACTAATTAAAAATAAAATTTTGAATTCCTTTTTTAGCTTTTTTTAGAGAGAATCTGAAACGAGATAAAAACGAGAAAATTTTTTTGTATAAGAACATGATATGTCTATACCATATCGAAATAGAATTGAAGTAAATGGAAATAGGATTCCACTCGATGAATCTTGAAACAAGACACGACCTACAGCAAAAAAACTGGGTGGTTCAATCAAAATTCATTGGTATTTCGGCTAAAGAGTTATAGATGAATTCACAATTCCGATTCGAATTGACTAATACGGTATATTTTCCACATTCATAGGAGTGCATCTATGTTTCTGCTTCACGAATATGATATTTTCTGGGCATTTCTAATAATATCAAGTCTTATTCCTATTTTGGCATTTCTAATTTCCGGAGTTTTGGCCCCGATTAGCGAAGGGCCAGAGAAACTTTCTAGTTATGAATCGGGTATAGAACCAATGGGCGACGCTTGGTTACAATTCCGAATTCGTTATTATATGTTTGCTCTAGTTTTTGTTGTTTTTGATGTTGAAACGGTTTTTCTTTATCCATGGGCGATGAGTTTCGATGTATTGGGTGTATCTGTATTTATAGAAGCTTTCATTTTCGTGCTTATCCCAATTGTTGGTTCAGTTTATGCATGGCGAAAAGGAGCATTGGAATGGTCTTAGCTCCTGAATATTCAGACAATAAAAAGAAAAAAGAAGAAAAAAATTACATTGAGACAGTTATGAATTCCATTGAGTTTCCGGTACTTGATCGAACAACCCAAAATTCAGTTATTTCAACTACATCAAATGATCTTTCAAATTGGTCAAGACTTTCCAGTTTATGGCCGCTTCTCTATGGTACCAGTTGTTGCTTTATTGAATTTGCTTCATTAATAGGCTCGCGCTTCGACTTTGATCGTTATGGCCTGGTACCAAGATCAAGTCCTAGGCAAGCGGACTTAATTTTAACAGCCGGCACAGTAACAATGAAAATGGCTCCTTCGTTGGTGAGATTATATGAGCAAATGCCTGAACCAAAATATGTCATTGCTATGGGAGCCTGTACTATTACAGGAGGGATGTTCAGTACTGATTCTTATAGTACTGTTCGGGGAGTCGATAAGCTAATTCCTGTGGATGTTTATTTGCCGGGTTGTCCGCCTAAACCGGAGGCAGTTATCGATGCTATAACAAAACTTCGTAAGAAGGTAGCTCGAGAGATCTATGAAGATCGAGTTGGGTCTCAACAGGAGAATCGATGTTTTACTACCAATCACAAGTTTCATGTTGGACGCAGTATGCATACTGGAAATTATGATCAAGGATTACTCTATCAATCGCGACCTACTTCAGAGATACCTTCTGAAACATTTTTCAAATACAAAAGTTCAGTATCCCCCCACGAATTAGTGAATTAGCCAGGCTGCTTTTCATTTGTGCAGAATTACAAATGGTGGTCAATTTTCAAAAATTTTATCGTAAATGTGAAATACTTATACAAATGAAAATCCGGGAGAGATTAAAAAGATGCAGGGTCGTTTGTCTGTTTGGCTAGTCAAGCATGGGCTAGTTCATAGATCTTTGGGCTTCGATTACCAAGGAATCGAAACTTTACAAATAAAGCCCGAGGATTGGCACTCCATTGCTGTCATTTCATATGTATATGGTTACAATTATCTACGCTCCCAGTGTGCCTATGATGTAGCACCAGGTGGACTGTTAGCGAGTGTGTATCATTTTACGAGAATACAGTATGGTGTGGATCAACCGGAGGAGGTATGCATAAAAGTATTTTCCCCAAGGATAAATCCTAGAATTCCTTCGGTTTTTTGGATTTGGAAAAGTGCGGATTTTCAAGAACGGGAATCTTATGATATGTTGGGAATCTCTTATGATAATCATCCACGCCTGAAACGTATTTTGATGCCCGAAAGTTGGATAGGATGGCCCTTACGTAAGGATTATATTGCCCCTAATTTCTATGAAATACAAGATGCTCATTGAATGAATGATAAGAAACGAACTTCACTTCTACGCCGCGAGATATTCGCGGAATATTTTTACATTCTGGTCTAGACCAACCAGAGTAATTGGACTCTCATTCATATTATGGATGGGCTCGGGCTAAAAAAAATTAGGGCTTCATTGAGATTCCCAAATTTGGAAGATATGAATTTCAGATGAGCCGGGCTAATAAGATAACAAAACGAGTTCTGCACCATGAACTTTGTACCGCGCACATCGCTTAGAGGGGCGTCACCCGGGGGGGGGTGGAATATGAAAGAAAAAACAAAGAAATGAAGGGGATGGGATTCTATTTGTACTGTATCTGAAATGAATATTGTCTATTCCGATCTTTCCACTCCTCGAGACTCTACTTTACTTTTTGGTTTTTCAAGTAACTAACTTAATTTTTCAGATATGTATAAAGTAGTAACATTTTGAATGCACCATATAAACAAAGAAAAAAGAAGAGGAAACATAATCTAATTCTTTTCTTTACCCATCTACAATAAAAAAATATTGTAAATATTAAATATATAGGGTAGGCGTCTATCTCTAGACTCCCGGATGGAGAAGTATGTATCATGATCTAGATTATTAACCAATATGTATACTGATCCGTATCGAATTTGTATGAGTAGCTATTATTATATTAACCACATATCAGGAACCAGATTTGAACTGGTGACACGAGGATTTTCAGTCCTCTGCTCTACCAGCTGAGCTATCCCGTATTATATTAACCACATGTCAGGAACCAGGTTTGAACTGGTGACACGAGGATTTTCAGTCCTCTGCTCTACCAGCTGAGCTATCCCGACCCTTCTCGAGGCATCACCCCCATCCTATTATATTATACTAGAGAGCTTGGGTCTATGTCAATTCAAGATCTCAATTCACGAGAATAAAAAAGCATTACAAAGTCTTACCCCAGCCCTGTCTGGAATCTTCAAAAAGAAGACTTTGTAAGTTGAATTAAGAATAATAATAATTATATGGGCTGTGAATGATTCATATGGGATTCCTTGCTCATAGATGTTATTTTGTACGTATATCGTATATTTCACAAGACTTGTGATAAGAGAAGAGAGAAGCATTTCTTCTCCGATCCATTTGTGAAAGAGTAGAGTGAATGAGAAGCATAGCGAATTTTGAAGCGCTGAGTAAAAAAAAAGAGTATAAATCTAAATAAAGACTTAGGGAGTAAAAGGGGCCTTTGGGGATAGAGGGACTTGAACCCTCACGATTTCTAAAGTCGACGGATTTTCCTCTTACTATAAATTTCATTGTTGTCGGTATTGATATTGACATGTAGAATGGGACTCTATCTTTATTCTCGTCCGATTAATCAGTTCGTCAAAAGATCTATCAGACTATGGAGTGAATGATTTGATCACTGAATATTCGACTCTTCCTTCAACTTGGAATCGATTCACAAGAATCCTTCCATTTTTCATATATTTCATATAAAAAAACATAGATTCGGGCTCGGGGCGTCATTAATCATTTGATATTTCAGTACGTATACGTATGTATATAGGTCCATCCTTCATTCTTTCTGGAGTTTTAATAGAAGGATTCCTCTACCAACGCAACGCAGTCAACTCCATTCATTAGAACAGCTTCCATTGAGTCTCTGCACCTATCCTTTTTTTATTCTCACTTTCAGAAACCTTCTTTGTTTTCTGAAAACAGGATTTGGCTCAGGATTGCCCATTTTTAATTCCAGGGTTTCTCTGAATTTGAAAGTTATCACTTAGTAGGTTTCCATACCAAGGCTCAATCCAATCAAGTCCGTAGCGTCTACCAATTTCGCCATATCCCCTTTTTTCTTTTGAGACTAGGATCTCATTGGGATGCCATCCCCTTCTTTCTTTCATTTATGCTGGAACTGTTGAATTCATTAGAATTAGATACGGATTCTATATCGAAACAGTGTCTCTTTTGACTCCTATTTGATTGATTTCTTATCTACCTTCTTTCATATCTGTTGGAGGATCAGTATTTGGTCTAATCAGAAATGATTCTATCATTGATGTATCCGCAATTCAATATGGATGGATATATACCACATATATATGCCTCTCTTCCTCTCATTTTTCCCGCGCGATTTGAAATACTCGAACGTTCGATTCATTTTTTTTTAATTAAAAAAAAAATTGGATATCATATATCATTCTATTTATCGTTATATTAATTCTTATGTTAATGTTATATAATAATATAATAT
>NW_028238249.1:40000-45000 GCF_041429995.1 Eschscholzia californica
GGAAAAGTAGGAGTATTTGCCGATTCATAACATAATTAGGGTTGGGTAGATAGACTATCTATGTCCCAAGACAAAAAGTATTGAATAATGAAACATGAGTAGGAGTATAGCCTGTAGTGACATAGTCGCCCTCCCAATAAGTGGGATGACTTATCATGATAATGAACAAAGGCTCAACTTTATAACTATACTTATTACTACTATATAATAATAACTTATTATTTATGTTATTTATGCAGATGTTTACTTTTTTTATTACAAATATCAACAATATCTCTATTTTTCGCTCCAAAATGAAGACTCAGACTGGAGTTTTGTGGAAAAAGCCCCTTATCGGATTTGAACCGATGACTTACGCCTTACCATGGCGTTACTCTACCGCTGAGTTAAAAGGGCTCGTTTGATTCAATTCCTGAATGCACCACTAGCCACTATGAGTCTACTGCATGTACCTATGTATATAATATATATACATATAGATAAATAGCGGCTCATTCAGGAACAAGAATTTTTTTGACTTAACATTTTGACTTAAGAAGTCTAGGAAAAAATGCTTATTTATATTTGATAAATATTAATGCAATGAATTGTTTCAAGACTGACCCTAATAGATTTTCGCTTATTGACTCCCATCAGAACGAGATTCACTTGATTAACACAAATTCGACTTCGACATAGATCCAAGATATTTCATCGAATCATGTGATGAAGAGATTCGACACATACCCTGAACCACATTTTTATAAAAAAAAGTCGATTACTTGTTGACCCCTTTTCAGATTTACAAGTTCTACAGCATCCTTTTTGAATAAAAAAAACGAAATTCGATGGAATCATGAAAGCCAGAAGGATTCTTCGGATCTAGTCATACCATTACATTATATTGACAATTCCAAAAAACTGTTCATACTATGAGCATAGTAGGCGATCGGGCGGGTATGCCCCCATCGTCTAGTGGTTCAGGACATCTCTCTTTCAAGGAGGCAGCGGGGATTCGACTTCCCCTGGGGGTAGGGTATTACGAAAGGAGGTTGATCGTGGATTATCCATAAGTCTAAAATGGATTCTTCCTGGGTCGATGCCCGAGTGGTTAATGGGGACGGACTGTAAATTCGTTGGCAATATGTCTACGCTGGTTCAAATCCAGCTCGGCCCAATAATTTCATTCGCCGATCCATCATGAGATGATATAACAAATTTGGCCTCCAGAAACGCCCGATGCGGGGGAATAAAGAAAAGAATTTCTGTTATATCCTTATTTATTTTATTTGTTCCCACATATTCTAATCTTTCTAATAATCTAGTCTGTAAATAGAAGGAAGGGGTTAAAGTAAAGAAAAAAAAATATTTTTTCATTGACCATTGAAAGATTTATTATCAATCGATTTGATATGGCACTAGAATTACTAGTAATACGTGTCGTTCTCACTTCACTAAAGTCCGTATCCATGTGAATAGCAATATAGCGTTCCTG
Source organism: Eschscholzia californica (assembly GCF_041429995.1). Lineage (NCBI taxonomy): Eukaryota > Viridiplantae > Streptophyta > Magnoliopsida > Ranunculales > Papaveraceae > Eschscholzia > Eschscholzia californica. Next base: position 41,475 of record NW_028238249.1, read on the forward strand.
TCTCTGTTACAGCACGGCGATTCTAAATAGAAATATGGTTTGAATGAAATCATAAGAATCCTGTACACCTTATTTACCTGGGATTGTAGTTCAATTGGTCAGAGCACCGCCCTGTCAAGGCGGAAGCTGCGGGTTCGAGCCCCGTCAGTCCCGACCTAGGATCCGATGAATCCATCAATTCATCTCTCTATTTTCTGTGAAGAGGGTGACAAGGAGTAGGATCTAATTCCCGGCGTGGGTCTTTATTTTCTTTTTTTTTCGTGTCTCATCGAACAAATACAGGAATTTCAATTACTTCAACAAGTACCGATTCGTGGGGAGAGACATAGGTAGATTGGTACAATTGTTGGTAGGAACATATTCAATTCAGGATTACAAGAGATACCATACTGGTCTGACTTTTTCGATTGCTTTTGATCCATGGAATGGAATAGAATACACATCCGTTTCGCGGGAGCACATATACAAATTGGATTCCTTTATTGTACGATACAAAATTAACTTAACCTTAACATAGTTAGCCCGAAAGAAGATTTTTCGGCTTATATTAAAACTACTGCCTTTTCTTCTAGCTCCTATTTTGTGTAACCTCAATTCCTAATTGGAAACAGTCTATCTATCTTATTCAAGTTGCACACTGAATTTTGGATATGATATATGTCCCAGTCCCAATCCAAGGAACGCGGCTATTATAATATAAAATAGAATTAATTATAATAAAAGAGAGGTCAAACAAAGATCTACCCCTCTTAGTAATTAGTAAGGGAATGCATAATCTTTTTTTCTTCCTATTTTATTTGAGGGGGTCCTACCGAAGAAAGAGCAAACTCCAAAATAGTGAATTTATCGAAATATTAGATCTTTTATACCGGGATCCATCTTTATGACACCTCTTTGTCTTCCACGAAAATTAGATCATAAAAAAACTTAGTTAGTTTAGAACTGCACTTCTTCTTTTTTCCATTTTACTTCTACTGTTTGGGTTTGTGACTAATAGAAGTGGAAGACGGGTCAGATGATACCTCATCAGATGATTGTATACGGAAGGCTGTAGATTATAGAAAAGAAAGAATGAAAAATTCAGCGGGATTATTGATTGTATCAGAAATCCAATTTTTGATTTGTTATGGATAAAAGATCTTCCTATGTTATACTATTCAATTCTCGACAATGAATCGACTTGATAGCTCAGATATTGTTATTCATGATATTGATCCGATTCAATATCAAATATCATCGGGATGCAATTCATCTCATTGAATTTACAGGAGAAGATTTATCATCTCTATGGGATTAGATCCCGAGTTATTGTGAAGTAAAAAAAAAAAAACGATGAGATTATGGAAGTAAATATTCTCGCATTTATTGCTACTGCACTGTTTATTCTAGTTCCTACTGCTTTTTTACTTATTATCTACGTAAAAACAGTCAGTCAAAATGATTAATTTGAATGAAGCTTGACTTCTTAGTTCTTAGTCAATGATTGAAGAAATGAAAGTGATTTGCATTCCGCGCCTTAAATGAAATGAGCGGACTAGAATCAGCAGTATATGAGATCCGATAGTATGGTAGAAAGAAATATATGAACCTTTCTACCACACTATCTATTAGTGTATTGTCTAAAGTTGTACTGTATTCTATAAAGAGATATAGGCTTAATATAGATTAATCTACAATATATATCTTCATATATTTAAATGTAAATTACATATATGTAATTTACATTTAAATAGCACCCCAACCCTAGTTCTTCCCTCCATCTATTTGTATTACTTTCGATCAATCCGAAATAATCGAATCTTGCTCTTACTTTTACGGTTATAATTACTGGGTTTCTTATTATTTCCAATATAGATCCCGGGCTTTGTCGAAAGAATCAAATCAATTATTCTATCAAATAAAAGAAACAAAGTAAGACTTTTTTTAGCATTCCGAACAAATAATTGATTGAGCCGTTGACAGATGATCCAAAGACTTCTATGGAAAATTCTTCAGATTTGGAAAAAAAAGAGTAGTAGATCCCACGGATTTCGAACGCTTAAACCAGGGTCGATAAAGTATAAATAAGAGATTTCTAGGAGTATAAAACAAAGAGTAAGTGCGCAATATGCGAATCGTCCAAATAAGATCTTATTCTTCGTAGTACTTCGTTGGACAACGACTATATCTATGCTGCCTCCGGGAGAAAGTACGTATCTACGTAATAACAGAACGACTTCCTCTTTGAACATGAACAGTAAAGAGGGAAAGAAATTAAAAAGGGGATCGGTTGCTTCTCATTGTAATATCCATATAAAATTCTGGTAAGAACTAGTTAGTTCATCGAAATAGAATATTTAGGAAGAGTTCGGTTGTAAAAAATTTTATCTCATGTGTATCTTCTTTTACTTTACAAATACGAACATGGGAATCATTGAAATGTTTGTTTGATTGAAAGGTTATTATTCATATATTACTATTACATTACTGGATTCCAGTAGAATTTTGAAATGGAAATCTTTTTATTTTAAAACTATTTGCAGAACGATCTATGAAATAATTAATACAGTTTGATTACTCAACCCAATTAGTAGTATCTCTAGAGTCCACTTCTTCCCCATACTACAAGTGAAAGGGAAAATGTAAAGACTACCATTAAAGCAGACCAAGCAAGACTTACTATATCCATGTGAATTATGTCCCCTATCTCTATGAAGGAATTCTTACATTATTGATCACTAATAATAGTGGAATCAATGGCGCAGAGTCAAAAAGGCATTCTGACCAAACGCTATTGATGAAACAATCCAATAAATCCACACATAATAAGTTCCTATATGATTTCTGGTAGAATCGGGAAGCATTAAGCACAAGCAAGATAGGCAGTTACTCCCTTGGTATTATGTTATTAATGGAACATGTAGGAATAGTAAGACCTATGGTTTCTTTTCTTGCCCTTCATAAGCAAGAGCCATGGCAATCTACAATCAAGATAGATCACCCCCTATCGCATACCTCTATATTGGGGGTTATCGAAAAGAAGTTTTTTTTCAACTTTTGTTTATTCTATAAATAAAACAAAGGGTAATTCTCTATCCAATCCAATATGGATTGGCTGTCTGAGCATTTCGAGACTCTCGTGAGTCTGTATACTATAAAGGTATCTGCCCCCCGTTCCACAACTACGAATTTGATTCCCCATCCGATTATCCAATCTAACCCAAAACTCAGTCAGTAGACACTACACTAGTAGTGGAAGGGAATCAGTAAGTCTTGATAGCTAGACAGACCCTTCCTATACTATAATCCTCCCTCGGGTCCTAGGGGCAAGGATTTACAGTCCTAGTCTTTTTCCTCTATTTCTGCTGAGCAAAAATTCGGCGAGTTATGTCAGCAGAACGAATAAAGGATTTCGAGTTTTTTGTCGATGAGGCGGCACCCGGATTTGAACTGGGGAAAAAGGATTTGCAGTCCCCCGCCTTACCACTCGGCCATGCCGCCAATATAATATAAATAGATGGAAATATTTTCTTTTTTGATTGAATTT
>NW_028238250.1:10000-15000 GCF_041429995.1 Eschscholzia californica
GAAGATGGAATGTCTAATGTTTTTTTGCCCGGAGAACTAATTGGATTGTTGCGAGCGGAACGAACGGGGCGCGCTTTGGAAGAAGCGATCTGTTATCGAGCCGTCTTATTGGGAATAACGAGGGCGTCTCTGAATACTCAAAGTTTCATATCCGAAGCGAGTTTTCAAGAAACTGCTCGAGTTTTAGCAAAAGCCGCTCTACGAGGTCGTATCGATTGGTTGAAAGGTCTGAAAGAGAACGTTGTTCTGGGGGGGATGATACCTGTTGGTACCGGATTCAAAGGATTAGTGTACCGTTCAAGGCAACACAGCAACATTCCTTTGGAAATAAAAAAGAAGAATCTATTCAGGGGAGAATTTAGAGATATTTTGTTCCAACACAGAGAATTATTTGATTCTTGCATCCCAAAGAATTTCCATGATCCATCAGAACAATCATTTACGGGATTTAATGATTCCTAAGAGGGGATTCATCCTTTTAACTTAACTTTAACTACCTGGTCCGGTCATTTGATTTGGTAATAAAGATATATAGTTAATAGAAAGAAATTAATGGCTTGGCGCGTGTATCAACAGTCAATCTACGGTAGAAGGTTCCATCGGAACAATTATTTATTTAGGATTTAGGGTACCGCATCTCTTAAAAAAAAAAAAAGAGGAAGCGTGGGGAGAAATGACAAGAAGATATTGGAACATAAATTTGGAAGAGATGATGGAAGCAGGAGTTCATTTTGGTCATGGTACTAGGAAATGGAATCCTAGAATGGCACCTTACATCTCTGCAAAGCGTAAAGGTATTCATATTACAAATCTTACTAGAACTGCTCGTTTTTTATCAGAAGCTTGTGATTTAGTTTTTGATGCAGCAAGTAGGGGAAAACAATTCTTAATAGTTGGTACCAAAAATAAAGCAGTTGATTCAGTAGCATCGGCTGCAATAAGGGCTCGGTGTCATTATGTTAATAAAAAATGGCTCGGTGGTATGTCAACGAATTGGTCCACTACAGAAACGAGACTTCATAAGTTCAGGGATTTGAGAGCGGAACAAAAGACGGGAAGACTCAACCACCTTCCGAAACGAGATGCAGCAATGTTGAAGAGACAATTATATCACTTGCAAACATATCTGGGTGGGATCAAATATATGACGGGGTTGCCTGATATTGTAATCATCGTTGATCAGCAAGAAGAATATACGGCTCTTCGAGAATGTGTAACTTTGGGAATTCCAACGATTTGTTTAATTGATACAAATTGTGACCCGGATCTCGCAGATATTTCGATTCCAGCCAATGATGATGCTATAGCTTCAATCCGATTAATTCTTAACAAATTAGTATTCGCAATTTGTGAGGGCCGTTCTAGCTATATAACAAATCGTTGATTAATAATAAGATAAGTCAATTACTTCGGGAACTCCATAGATTTATTGATATTGAATCGGTTACTATTTCTGAATATCAAAAAAGAGATAAAAATAACTGGGGATATTATGTGATTACTTGGTATCCGAACTGAAATATATGATTCAAGTAGACGAGTTGAGAAAGAGATAGTGGAATCAAAATAATTCCTTTTTAAGTTCTATTTCTGTCAGAGGGCAATATGAATGTTCTACCATGTTCCATCAACACGCTAAAAGGCTTATACGATATATCCAGCGTGGAAGTAGGCCAACATTTCTATTGGCAAATAGGCGGTTTCCAAGTCCATGCCCAAGTACTTATTACTTCGTGGGTCGTAATTGCCATCTTATTAGGTTCAGCGACTATAGCTGTTCGGAATCCACAAACCATTCCGACCGACAGTCAGAATTTCTTCGAATATGTCCTTGAATTCATTCGAGACTTGAGCAAAACCCAGATTGGAGAAGAATATGGTCCTTGGGTTCCCTTTATTGGAACTATGTTCCTATTTATTTTTGTTTCTAACTGGTCAGGGGCTCTTTTACCTCGGAAAATCATACAGTTACCTCACGGGGAGTTAGCCGCACCCACAAATGATATAAATACTACTGTTGCTTTAGCTTTACCTACGTCCGTGGCATATTTCTATGCGGGTCTTACCAAAAAAGGATTGGGTTATTTCGGTAAATACATTCAACCAACTCCAATACTTTTACCAATTAACATCCTAGAAGATTTCACAAAACCCTTATCACTTAGTTTTCGACTTTTCGGGAATATATTGGCTGATGAATTAGTAGTTGTTGTTCTTGTTTCTTTAGTACCTTCAGTGGTTCCTATACCTGTCATGTTCCTTGGATTATTTACAAGTGGTATTCAAGCTCTTATTTTTGCAACTTTAGCCGCGGCTTATATAGGTGAATCCATGGAGGGTCATCATTGACTAGCTTTCAAAGAGTCTTAGTCTTTTTTTAGCCTAAATGTATGGGCGACTCAAGATAAGCATAAGCTATTTTGGGAACATAATATATACAAATATGGTAGATACAATCTAGAGTAGTAGCAAAAAAGATTCCGATATGATTGATATTCAGGAATTGTAAAAAAAAAGAGATCTAAAAGATCTTTTTCCTAAGATTCCCGGCCCATTTATGTCATACCCCCAATGAATATTCTATTTCGATTTGTTCATTCAATTACGATATTACGATTCCTGCTTTGAATAAAAATTGTTATGCTATTTGGTTCCGATGTGCGATTAAACAAAAAAACGATGTTCTATATTCTATAGAACGATTGCCATTTCATTTGAGTTAATTCAACGATTGAAAGAAATTCTAATTAATTGCATGCAATTAGATCAATCAAATTCTGATATTGTATTGATATGTAATGATTTAGGCTAATGAATCCGTCTATTTGGATTCATGCGGGATAATGATAAAGAAAAGGCAAAGAATAATTTACAGATGAGAAAAAAATAGGTTAGGAGGTCGAATTAGGCATATATAATGGCTATAAGCCAACTCTTGTGTATGTTTCAAAGGGGGATTCTCGAATCCGGATGTAATGTATATAAGATGGGAATAGTTGGTTTACGCTATGTAAGAAACATATGTATATGTGATATTATATATTGACTAGTTATATTATGAACTATTCATAGATCTTATTTCCTTTACGATCCCACTGTGAATTTAGATGAGAATCCCAATAGAAAAGTCCTCCCATTTCATCTGTTTATTCATTCATCACAGACGAAATGGAAGGACTAGAGCCGTAGGGATTGATAAAGACTCCATGGGTGGGAACTAAAAACGAGATATAGAAGTCGTTCTGATGATTCAATAATATCATTACTTCAATTCAAAGTTCTTAGTTACTTCAATTGGATATATCTTAGGTAAGTAATAATTCATTGGTTGATTGTATCATTAACCATTTCTTTATTTTGGTGCGAGGAGCTTACCATGAATCCACTGATTTCTGCCGCTTCCGTTATTGCTGCTGGATTGGCCGTAGGGCTTGCTTCTATTGGACCCGGAGTTGGTCAAGGTACTGCTGCGGGACAAGCCGTAGAGGGTATCGCGAGACAACCAGAGGCAGAGGGTAAAATACGAGGTACTTTGTTGCTTAGTCTGGCTTTTATGGAAGCTTTAACAATTTATGGGCTGGTCGTGGCATTAGCACTTTTATTTGCGAATCCTTTTGTTTAATCCTAGAAATTTGACAGTTTTTTCTTATTTTATTGCCTTGAATTTGCCACTTATTTTTTTGAATTATATCAAGATTTCACTCCTACAATCACTTATTCGTTGAGACAATATCCCGCGGGAAGGACTGATTTGAGGATGAGGAATTAGCAGACCCACTCGCTTTCTTTCTTCCCGTTCTTACTCCAATTGAAACCTTTTTGGTTTTTAGAAAGCGTTGCAACAAACGAGGTATTTCACAATTGACATGAGATCTGGACCTAATTCGAATAAGTATTTTTCTTAGTGGGAACTTCAATTACAATAAATAATAAAACAATTGAAAACTAGAATAATGAAATCTATTTAGAAATCAATAAAAAAAAAGGGATGAAGTGATACAAAATGAACTCTGTTTGATTTTGTTAGTCCTATCTATAAGAGGAGATCATATGAAAACTGTAACCGATTCTTTCGTTTCCTTGGGTCACTGGCCATCCGCCGGGAGTTTCGGGTTTAATACCGATATTTTAGCAACAAATCCAATAAATCTAAGTGTAGTACTTGGTGTATTGATCTTTTTTGGAAAGGGAGTGTGTGCGAGTTGTTTATTTCAAGAATAGGCTGGATCTAACCAGCTGCATTTTCTTTTTTTCTTTATAACTATAACTAGGAAAGAAGGGTGCACGATCTCGCGAATTACTTCTGAATAAGTTAAGAAATCATATGGACGAACCATAGCATTTCGTGACTCATTGGTAAATCCACTTTGATTCTCTATCAACCAATAATGTGGGACTATTAACATGGTTAAAACTAAACCGTTTGAAGTCCAGGCGCGACATGGTACTCTTTCTACCACTATGTTAGTATGGAGATGGTTTCAAAATAAATAGTTGGCAATTTATCCGATATATAACACTCATACCGATAAAATGATTTGAACCAGTTACTGGAAAAATGGGCACCCTACCCTTTTTCCAATGCTGAATCGACGACCTATGTATAAAGTAAAAAGCATTTTTTGAATTTTCAGAAAATTAATAAAAAAAAAGAAACAACTTTGCCGATAATTACAGATTTTTGTCTGGTCGGAAGAGTCCTCCGAATGTTCTGGTCTTGGATCAATGATCTATTTTCCATTTTGGAATATGAACAGAGAAGAGAGGATAGGCTCATTACATAAAAAAAAAGATACGGAAATGCCCCATAAGTAACTGAGCGTGAGAGCCAAATGAATCGAAAGGTTCATGTTTGGTTCGGGAAGAGATCATGGAAGTTTTGAACTGAATGAGAAGATAATCTACTTTCATTAAGTGATTTATTAGATAATCGAAAACAGAGGATCTTGAGTACTATTCGAAATTCAGAAGAACTACGTGGGGGGGCCATTGAACAGCTG
>NW_028238250.1:20000-25000 GCF_041429995.1 Eschscholzia californica
AGAAATATAAATGGGGCGTGGCCAAGTGGTAAGGCAACGGGTTTTGGTCCCGCGACTCGGAGGTTCGAATCCTTCCGTCCCAGAGCAGTCCGATTCTATCAGAATAAAGATTTTTCTCTTTAACAATCGTCTCTTTAGTTTAAGAATGTAATGTTGAATATGAATATAATGTGATCCTTGTTTCTGATTTCTATTGATTCTTTTCTGAATCATATCTTTCCTTTTTTCTCACAAACCAATCCAGCGTAAATGACATGCAGATGGAACTAAATCCATTTGTGAGCCGACTAGGCTGAGAAATAGATTAATATTAATGGTTGAATTCAAAATCAAAAATAGGATGAGCCGTTCAGCGTCTACCCGTCTCGCTCATATTCATAATTACTTAGAAAAACTTTATGGCCTATATCTACTGAAATTATCAATGACGCATTTTTTATGGAAATGCAAAAGAAAATCTTAGATATTCCCTATATCTAAAGTAAATAGGGTAGTCCAATTACTAATTCTCTATGGATCCGGAATTCTAAACATTCTAAATAAGAGGGAGTTTTTGGTACTGATGGAATTTCAATTCCAGGACTGGGATTAAGAGTAAGAAGGCTTCTAAGACTGGGTTGGCCTAAAAAAAAATAGCAACAACGGATTGATCTGGACTCGTTTATCTTTGTCTGTCTGCCGGATCTCATTAACAAAAAAAGTTCAATATGTAACAGGTGTATTTTCTTTGAACCTAATTTTTGTATTTAGTAGCTGGTTCTAATGATTAATTGTAAATCAATGAAAAGATTCTTGACCTTGAAGTCAAAAACAAAAATATATAGAAAATTAACCAATGCCGATAGTATATGTATTGTATACATTGTTATTGTTCTATGTCAGTGACATTTCGATTTTGATGAAAAAGATCTGTGATCCCGCGACTCCCTCCAGTGACAATTGTTCGGTTTATCTGATGAATATGGAAAGATCGTATTCTTCCGATTTTTATTTTCTCAATCAGATTAAAAACTAACGCCCTAAACCTTACCTTACACGAGTATTTTCTATCTCTATCTCACCCCTCCCTACAAAAAAAAGAAATCAATTGGATTTGTTTCTCAATTTATCTATCTAGTTCTAGTTTGAATCATTGATGATTCAATTGAAAAAGAAACATATATTTCTTTTATGATGATCAAATTTTGCTCTCTTTACTTTAATCAATGAGATATCTGATAAACATTTTTATCGACTCGTTATGATATGATTGTGATAACCTTTTGATTGATTTCGAAATCCAATTTGATCTTTACTGGAAAACTTTATTCAAAAAATAATAAAAAATAATAATGATATCGAAGTAGGAAATTGGTTAAATTAAACCCTTTTAATGATTCTTTATGAGCCCTTGGTACTCGAAGAAGTGTGAGGTTGATTAATTTATTCTATCGATTAACTTACGGCCTTTCCAGTTCATTGGACTAGTTTATTTGGTTAATACTTAATATTATATTAATTTATTCATTTTGTTGCGGGATTGGGAATCTAATTAAAGACCCTTCTTTTGTTTTCTTTAATTGATCGTCTTGAACAATCTGTTGAAGATGCAGATTAAAGAAGAACTTGTTTATTCGTGTTCTTTGATAAATGAATTTTTTCATTCATACAATAAAATAGGCGGTTAATTAAAGTGAATCCTTGCTGAGACTTCTCCAGATAAATAATTACCTTTCTATATAGAAAAACAAAGTATAAAGTGTAGATTACTATGTACCAATTGAGCCAATGACTATTCATGATTCCATATTGAATCAATTCCATACCGGTTCCAAACTAGAGGAATGTTATGGTAAAACTTCGTTTAAAACGATGTGGTAGAAAGCAACGTGCGACTTGAAGGACATGATCGGCTGTGGATTCTTACACCCACCATTTTATATAGAAATGAAGGTGCTCTTGGCTCGACATAGTTTGTTCTGTTCCACTAGAACAACCCCTATTTTGTTGGGTTGTAAATAGTACATGATGGAGCTCGAGCAGAAAGTATTGATTCATTTCTCAAGGGCAAGGATCTAGGGTTAGTGTCAATTAATAAGTTGGAACAACTTCGTAAATATATCTTCGAATTAGAAATAGAAAGGACCCAATTCGAACAAAAGTTTCAAATAAACAAAGGAAATTTTCTTGGAATTGAGAAAACTATTTCGATCAAAACAAAAGTGTATCGCACGGGAATCAATCGTTCATATGATTCTTCGCTAGAAAGAAATCACAAAAGGTATGTTGCTGCCATTTTGAAACGATTAAAGATCACCGAAGTAATGTCTAAACCCAATGATTCAAAGCAAAGATAAAAGATCCCGGAACAAGAAAACACCATTTTCAATTGTCTTACTACAATAATTGGGTCAGAATGAGGAATAAAAAATGGATTCTAAATGAGACCAAGAAAGGGGGTTAGAGACAGCTCAATAAAGAAAATTCCTAGGCCTAAGGATTTTCCTTTGAGCTCTTTGATAATTATAGAACTTGAGTTATGAGTACGAATGATTTTTTTCTTTTTCGGGAAGGAAGAAAAAAAAACGAATGAAATCATAGTTTAATGAATTTGAGGATTTTATTGATCTATTTGACATTATATACACAAATTCGAATCATTCTTTCTCGAGCCGTACGAGGAGAAAACCTCCTATACGTTTCTAGGGGGGGCATTGTTCATCTACATCTATCCCAATGAGCCATCTATCGAATCGTTGCAATTGATGTTCGATCCCGAAGAGAAGGAAGAGATCTTCGTAAAGTGGGTTTTTACGATCCGATAAAGAATCAAACTTATTCAAATGTTCCCGCTATTCTATATTTCCTTGAAAAAGGTGCTCAACCCACAGGAACCGTTTATGATATTTCAAAGAGGGCAGAGGTATTTAAAGAACTTCGCGTTAATCAAACGAACTAAAATTAATGAAAAAAGAAAAAGAAAGAGGGGGTCGCCCATATGCTAACTTTGTTGAATTTTTTTTTTTTTCATTATTCACTCTTTTTCTTGCTCTATTTATACCTATTTACTATATGTATCGCTCTCATATAATTATAATCCGATATTCTAGAAATAACGATAAAAATACCTTTTCGTGATATGAGACGGATAGAAAAAGGATTGAGTCAATAGATGAAATAAAATAATAGGATCCAAAAAATTATGGGATTATTCTCAATCGGATGGTTTTTGTTGGGATTCCACCAAGAAACAAGGAGTCAAGTTTGCTTATTTACCTTTAGTTATATTAAATAAACCCGAGATTTTTCCTACTCCTTCCTTATTTTTTTATTTCAATTTAATTTCTTATTTTTTTTTTTTTTTTTTCAACGTTCATATTGACAATAGGGCATTGAACAAATATAATTGGATCGTGGATAAATAGATCTATTTATCCACGTCCCATAAGTTTGGTTTTTTACTTTATGAAAATGATGTCTTCGTTGGATTTGCTGTGACACAAGAGACCTTCTATGAATGAAAAAATAGATAAAATAAAGAAAAAAAGGTCTATAGATTTTCTATATTTATCTGGGAATTTCTTCTATATTTCATTTGATCTGTTCATTTTTATGTTCATAATTGACCATAAAATGCTTTTTTTATTTGTTGATAGTTCAATCTTTTGATGGGGTCGTGCGATCCAGTCTCTTTCGTATTTATTTTTATTTTTGTCGTATCTAACACCGTAACCATAATTACATTATTCGGGTTGCTAACTCAACGGTAGAGTACTCGGCTTTTAAGTGCGGCTAGAATCTTTTACACATTTGGATGAAGCAACGGATTCGTCCATACCATTGGTAAAGTTTGTAAGACCACGACTGATCCTGAAAGGGAATGAATGGAAAAAACAGCATGTCGTATCAATGAAAAACTCTGAGAATATTTCACCCTTACCAGATCGGTACAAAATATTGTTTGAATTCTTGGGGTGTGAAAAAAAATTCACGGGGTGGTCGAGTGAATAAATGGATAGAGCCCTATGGCTCCAATTATAGGGAAGTAAAAAGCAACGAGCTTATGTTCTTAATTTGAATGATTACCCGATCTAATTATACGTTAAAAATATATTAGTGCTTGATGCGGGAAAGGGTTCTCCTATAGGTGGATTATCGATTTTTTTATGAATCCTAACTATTCACTATATCTCCATTATAGTATGGAGTGGGGACGAATGTGTAGAAGAAAGGGTATATTGATAAAGATGAATTATTCCAAAGTCAAAAGAGCGATCGGCTTGCAAAAATAAAGGATTTCTAACAATTTTCTTATCCTATAATGAACCCAAACAAGTGGATGTAATAAAGGGAAGATCCGTTGATTAGCCTATCTGTCTCCGAGGTATCTATTATTTTCTTATTATATACCTTGTTTTGACTGTATCGCACTATGTATTGTTTGTGAACCCAAGAAATCCTTTGCCTTTGTTTCAAATCGAATTTCAAATGGAGGAATTACAAGGATATTTAGAAATAGATAGATCTCGGCAACAAGACTTCCTATATCCACTTCTCCTTCAGGAGTATATTTATGCACTTGCTCATGATCATGGTTTAAATAGATCGATTCCTTATGAAACTGTGAAAAATGTAGGTTATGACAATAAATCCAGTTCACTGCTTGTGAAACGTTTAATTACTCGAATGTATCAACAGAAGTATTTGATTATTTCGGCTAATGTTTTTAAACAAAATCAATTTGTTGGACACAATAAAAATGTTTATTATCAAATGATATCCGAGGGATTTGCAGTTATTGTGGAAATTCCACTTTCACTGCGATTAGGATCTTCTATAGAAGGAAAAGGTATAACAAAATCTCATAATTTACGATCAATTCATTCAATATTTCCTTTTTTAGATGATAAATTATCATATTTAAATCATGTGTCAGATATACTAATACCCCACCCCGTCCATCTGGAAATTTTAGTTCAAACCCTTCGCTCTTGGATACAAGATGCCCCCTCTTTGCATTT